>NW_020955532.1:839209-871670 GCF_003031625.1 Empidonax traillii
AACAGCCCGTTGTGCCGCAGCCCCTTTTTACCCCGAGTTTTCGGCTGAGCACTTAATAAATATCCCAGCTGAGCACCCCAACAGCAGTGGCGCCCGTTTCCTATTCCCCCCGGGCTGCGGCAAGCCACTGCATAAAGTTGCTGAATATCATTGCTTTAGTATTTCCCTCGACAGTTTTTTAAGGGTGTCAGTTCTTTGTTACAGTCAAAGGACTCAAGGGCCATGTAGTGGTGGGTAAACCAAGACATATGTCTGGCCTTTTCTTGATTTTCTGTTTTGTCATTTATAAAATGTGAGGAATTGCATGCACCCTTCCTTCAGTGCTACAAATTTCCCAAAAGAAATACTGAACATAAGCCTTGCAATATTCGTGTGCAGAGGTTTTATCTTCCTATGAGTGAAGATACTCTAAACCCACCTCAGATAATGATGGTTTCTGTAGCCTCAGGCAACCCACTTATGGCCTTTCAGAAGTTGCACTTAAATTTTCCGTTGGTTTTAGCTAATGTAATATCCGAGTAGCGGTATCTCTACGATTCAGGCAGTTACCTTAAGCTGAGCCTTAAGCTCAGTTTCTTCAGCGGTAACGTAGTTGTGACAATACTTGTATCTGTTCAGGTTGACTTCAGAATTAGTGACTTAATGGCAAGAAATCAATTTCTGCATGAGAATTGGTTAAAAATAAGAAATTCAAATTTATTGAAGGACAAAATGGTAACTTGCTGAGGATGCTTGAACACTGCAAAGTAACATAGCTACTATAACATGAGAAACAAAGTAATATAGTTAATTGTCCATGGAAGAGTTTTTTTTTTTTTTTTTGTGCTTACACATGCATAGAGTAAAGTAAATGTCAATGAAGAGGTACTAAAGGGACAACAGTTCTAGCTGTAGAACACTGCAAGCATTTCACGTTGGACATGTGCTAATACCAGTCATGCAGAAGCAAATAAAGTCTCTTCAGCATTACATCTTGAGAAAAATCCTCATTTGTGCAAGTGACTCTCCTTATCTGAGGTTCATTTCAGTTTTGCTACATGTGATAAAGGTTCCAGTTTAATGTGGTATGAAGTTTATAGCGGTGATAAGCAGATTTACCTTCTTATTGGAGAGAGACAAAAATATGTATAATTTTGCAGTGTGTGCAGTTCTATCTGGTTTTGGCTCCAATCTACCTATGGCCCACAAAGCATACTATAGTGTGAAAATGTACTATGTGCAGGTACCATGTACCTATGAAACATATACATATTCAAATGAATATATCATAGTATGTTTGATGCATAAATGCTACGAAAGAATTAATAAATTACTTGACATTTTTACACTTGTGGTCCTTCCTAAAAGGGTGAAAGTATTGAGATGAACAAATCCTAGTACTTTCAAGATAAAAAATATATTTGTTAATATCCATATTAACAGGTAAAAAATACCCAAAACCAGATGCAAGGCACTGTGCCAAATTGTATTCTTTACATGAACTGTGAAAGTGACTTTACATTCTGTGTCTCCACTAGACAATATTTATCTTAACAGAGTTAAGAGGAAGAAAGAATTTCTTGGACTCCTTTTTCTTTAAACAGAACACAAAAGAAAAGGTATAAAGTTTGTACAATATCACAGAGCTTTATTGGACATTGGCTTACTTTATTTTGAGCTTGATAAACTCCATAAAGCAAAGTTCATTGTAAGAAACATCAAATTTGAACTGCGTTTTTACCTAATAACTAGGATGTTAAAGAAGGAAAAAGTACTGATTGTAGTGGTAAGTTATAAAATATTATTCTCACACAGAAGACAATTCTAATGTCTGGAAGCTTAGTATAATTAAAAATGCATAATATGCAAAGTAATTAAGAAAATTCTATTGAATTTTATTGTCCCTTTCATTGTAATATTGTGTAAAATATTAATTGTCCTACAAGAGTAAGCCTGATGATTTACAGTTCTTTTAGAAGACTGCCTTTCTGCTCTCACAACATTGTGATATTTTATGGAAAATAATATCCAGAGTCTTTATTGGCTAAATAAATAAAAAGAGATAAGTAGACAGGACATTGAAGAGAATGAAAATAAAAAAGCAGAAACTGAAAATGTAATACAGTGCTTTTACAGTAATCTGAATTTTACTTAAAGAAAAAAGTTTTGATATGGCCAAGAACTGCTATGTAAGATACACATTTTTAAAAGTCCTCTTCCTAAAAAATTCTAAAAAGCACCAGAAAAGAGTTATAGTGCTTCTTATCAATTCAATCCATCTATTTTGTTTGTTTGTTTATTTTGTTCATTAATCTATATGCATATATTAAAACTTTCTTATCAATTTGAAGCATTTTTAAACTTCTGGAAGGAATGCATAAATTCTCTCAGGCAGTATTCCCATTGGTAAAATCACCAGAGAACTTTATCCTTGAAAGTTAGTGTAAAATATTTGTTATGTTATACTCAAAATGTTTTTATTAAACTGTTTTTATTAAACAAACGTGAAGAGCAATAGCAGAGCTATACATTTATCCTTTAATTATTATTCTTTCATGAAAATAATAGTGCTAAAGAATTCATGTGTGTGCATTACCAACAACATGTAAGCTTCACTCCATGTGCTTTGCAAAAGATTCATTAGAGTTTGAGCAAAATGTTTCCTTTACAACGCATATTTAGATCTGTAAGATTTTTGTAAACTACTAATAATCAGCTATTTTCAAGATGCTGATAAAGTCTCTAACAATTACTGTTGTGATGCTTGTTGTGCTGCAAAATGTGTTCAAAAAGAGAATACCTTTTTTCTGAAATTTAAATAACCTGGAAAACTCAGTAAAAAATGAGAAAAAGAGAACTGTGCTTAAACATGTACATTCCTCTGTTTAGTGCCACTTCGAGAGCTTTAAAAATCTTGATAACACTTAAAAGCAGAATGATCTTGAATGTTTTACAACACAACTGATATTTAATTAGCCTCAAATCTGTGTTAGAAAGACATGTTTGTATACCCAGAGCACCACTCTATCCAAGAGTGAGCATATTAGGGTTTATATCACTATTTCATTTCTCAGTGGTACATCTCACGGAGTGCTGTGGTTGGGTCATGGGGAAAGCAATCAACTGGAAAGGACTCTGATGAGACACAGTACAAAAATACCACTCAAGGACAGCAACAAAAAAATGTTGAGATGACACTGCCGCTGTTTGAAATAGGACTGTTGAGCTTTTAACATTCATACAGTATGCACATCCACATTTTCAAACTGTTGATGACTTATGTATGTCTACTTTCATGACACAGAGACACAAGTACCAGACTAGTGGGAATGTGTATTACCTGCCTGCCTTAAAAAATTCACACAATAACATGTTGATAAGTACAAAGTTGTAATAGATAAAACTTGTGCTTCCAAAATACAAAGGGCTTTTAATATAAAAAAAAAACAAAAACAGAAAAAAAAAAAAAAAACCACCAAAAAAACCCCACAAACGAAGACAGTGGACTACCTCTGAAATCATAAAGTCCAATCTATGACTTAACACCACCATGTCAATTAGTCCATGGCACTTACTGCCAACTCCAGCCTTTTATTAAACTCCTCCAGGGATGGTGACTCCACCACCTCCCTGGGCAGCCCATTCCAATGTTTAATTACCTCTCTGTGAAGAAATTCTTCTTGATGTCCAACCTAAACCTCTCTTGGTGCAACTTAAGTCTGTGTCCTCTTGTCCTGTCACCACTTGCCTGGGAGAAGAGACCAACTCCCACCTGGCTACAGTTTCCTTTCAGGTAGCTGTAGAGAGTGATAAGGTCTCCCCTGAGTCTCCTCCAGGCTAAATGTTTCTCCTTTAAATCTTAGATTTCATTGGGTAGGCATCATTCCTCGAATATGCTCTGTCTACTTTCAGCTGAGTAACAGAACTTACTTTCCATGTCGAATAACCTAGAAATATTTATTATCTCAAGCAAGGAATTAATGTATGATTTCAGTTATGAAATGCTCCTAGATAAAACCTAACAAGCTCTCAATAAATGGATGAAACTCACAATGTCTCTAACTAGCAAAGTAAATATAAATAAAATTACTATAGTCCCTAAATTTAATTATCAACTCATGAAAATTCCTTACTTCTCCCAGCACAATTTTTTTAAAAAATGTTATTCATCTTTTAAGGATTCCTCTGGCTATGCAAAATACAAGATTAGGTATAAAAGCATTGAATTCTAAAAAATAAACTAGTTTCATCAGACATTGACTGAATTCCAGCCTCAATACAAATATGCATAAGCAAAATTTAACAAAGCTATACTTAAATTAGAATTGTGGGAACAATGAAGACTAATGTGAAGTACTGGTGGAGTAGTTATTCACCTATTTCATTTGCCTCCAAAATTTCCCAATAGATTTTTGGCCTTTGCTTACTAATACCATTGGAGAACAAAAAAAGGAACCTTGTGCAATTACTATGACTGCAAGAGGAAGTTCTAATCATAAACTAATGCAGTAAGATTAAGTGGATAGGGTTTGGGGAACTTCGTAGGAGAAGGGAAATGTCTGTTTCTTTGTAAAGAGCTGATAAAAGCCCCACTGTGATGTTTCACAAATGGCCTTTCTAGAAGAAATACCCTATTCAGCACTTTCTGTTTACAACAGCTGTATCTTGGGATCAGAATCTGGCTTTCACTCCCCACCTCTCTGTGACTGAACTACTCAGGGTTCAATATTTCGCAAAACTATTTGCATGGTCTCAGTTAATGTTCCTTGCCCCCAGCCCTCCACCCCCACCAAGTGGTTAATTTCTGTGGGTGTATCTACACAGTTGTACACACTGAAATTTAGACATATACAATAAAGAAGTTACATGTGCTAACAATAGGAAAGCACAGAGATTTTTAAATTATATGCTATGCAGGTGTCAAATAATATTCACCATATTGTTAGATGGACAGGATAGAAATAAAATATCTTTTTGCATCATGAGTTAAAAGAGTACGAGCTGTAAGCACTGGGTTACTTGTCACAGCTCTTCCTGTTTGCCTTGTGTGTGCATCTGCCTGTCTCATCATGTCTCCTGCTCCCTGAACAGAAAGATAAAAATATAAAATATACCTTCTAAGGAGAGGTATATTTTTTGAAACAAAAAGTTTCTACCATGATTAACTCTTCTTCTTAGTTTAACCTTGTGGGTGGGATGCACTTAAGGCTTTTTGAGGCCAGTCTGAAAGATGTTTATGTTGTTCTGTTCCTCAGAATTCTGTGTGATAGTTCCCTTAATAGTCCTCTTTGCACCATACCTTAAGGCAGCAGTAAACGGCACACAGCACCCTTTCTCTCCATCTGTGAGCATGTCATTCTGACTGTACAGCGCTGTCACCGCAGAGACTCGGGTTCGATTCCCGGTCAGGGCCCCTCCCCGGGCAGATGGAGCTCGTTAACCCTGTAAGGCAATCCATCTACGTCCTGAGGACCTCGCTGCCACCGTCCAAGCGTGCTTGGCCCCAGCAGATGAACCTCAGGATTAAAGGGTGGGCTCAGTTCCGCGCACACTGTGTCTCACCTAAAAAATCCAGTGCGCAGGCTGGAAGGTGTAAAGACCTTCCCGGAAGACTGGCCATTACTTACTTACTTACTTACAGCTATTTGATTTTTTCAGAACCCTTCAGTGAAAATGTATTTCAGGTGGCAGCAGGAATTTTGCCATGGTAAAACTTTTCATCATGTAAACACTGTTAGGATGTCTGATCAAGCCACGTGAAGACACTTTCTTTAGATCCAAGAGATACTGGTTCACATCTTTTCTTCCCAGTGTGCATAGCAGATAGCCTTTGACCAAGTACCTAAGCTTGATAGGGCTCAGCTGAGAATTTCCATGTTCAGCACCAAAATCCAATTTAGTTATCAATAAGTGAATAAAATTGCCTTGGTGCCTGATGGCATTTTCCAGACTATGCCTGTAATCATCTATATTTGAAGATGTCAAACATCTATGACCCTTAAACCTTCATGGGACTGCAACAGGTATTTATCTTCCAAATAAGAGATAAACTAGAACCTATCCTTAAGGTACTTCTAATTGAATTGACACCACGAACTGTAATACGTCAGTATCCACATTTTATGAGATGCTTCAATATTTGGGTGCACATCCAAGATACCAGAGCCCTGTGACAAACTTCTTACTCTTCTGCAGTTCTCGAGATTATATAGATTTCAGCAGCTTCCAATACGTAAGAGATACATGTGCTGTGAACAGTGAATATCACCATGCATAAATGCTCTAATGGGAAACCAGTGTCTGGTGCCTTATTGTGCTTTAGGTCCCTAACAGCAGAATGGTGGAGCAAAATTCTTTTAATTTATGAGAGTGTGGTGAGAATACATCACATAAGCCTTTGCAGTGTGCAGATGTTCAGACAATGCTAATATAATCCTTCTAGAAAACCTAAGTTATTTGTTTAAATATCTTTGTGACTGACAGTTATGTCTGTAATGCCTTTGTTTTCAGATATAGTTTTCCATTTAAAAGATAAGCTATTAATGTGGAGATAGATTATTGGCATTCTCAGTATTATGACCCTGACTTTGAGTCACTTGGAAAAACATGTCTCTTTCAGCTATGTTACTTACATTTTCTTAGTTTTATATTGTTCCACTAAGTGTTGCTATGTAAAAAAGGAGCTTCCAGGAATTTCATTAAGGTATTGGGAAGCCCAGTGTACTGGAGCTGAACCTTATTCCCAGAACTATCAGCAATCTGTCAGTGGCAAGGTTTCCTGGAATGATATCAAACCCCCTGCCTATTATACCCAAAGCAATGGTGTTAGTCTTTCTCTAGGAAATTGTATTTAACTGTAGTTTGCTGGGAAAGTGAAAATTGTTTAGAAATCCCAGAGGCATAGGTACATTACTAAATCTTAGACAGCTAGACAGATCCTGAAGGTTATAACTGCTTTCTGGTACATCTACAGATTTACACAGTGGTGGAATTTGAGTACAGGGAAGGGTGAAGTGAGAATAAAGGTAAGGCTGTATCTCTCCCAAAAAACTGAAATATATAGTTTTCCAAATATTTTCTAGACATGAGCTGATGGTAAATAAAGCAAGTAAAAACCTCAACCTTCTGGTTTTATATCTTTTTTTTTGTTGCAAGTTAGAATGAACAGCTCAAACTGTTGAGCATAGTCTTAGGTTGTGCCAGGGGAGGTTTAGGTTATTAGGAAAAACTTTTTTACAGGGAGAGTAATCAGACAATGGAATGGGCTGCCCAGGGAGGTGGTGGATGCACTGCGTCTGGAGGTTTTTAAGATGAGACTGCATGTGGCACTTAATGCCATGGTCTAGTAACCATGGAGGTGTTGAATCAAGGGTTGGACTTGATGATTATGGAGGTTTTTTTCCAACACGATTGATTCTGTGATTCTGTGATTCTATTCTATGAAACTGAAGTTTTTTTGTAGAATGAAATATGCAACAATAAGGATCTGTTCAGAAAAAAAAAAAAGAAAAAGAAATATTTGTTTCTGAAGAATTAGAAGACATGTTCATGAATCTGAAATAATAAATGTGAAACAAAATCTTTTGACATTAGTGAAGTTAAATGTTTTAACACTAGTCATATGATTGAGAAAGTCACAAGAATTCCCTTTGACACTGATTTTGTGATCAATATGACACATTTCTGCAAAGCAATTTGATTACTGAAAGGCAGTATTTTCTGCAGGAATTTTTTTTGGCCTCTCTGGTTTAAAAAAAAAAAAAAAAAAAAAAAAAAAAAAAAAAAAAAAAGTGAAACTTACTCTCTTTGCCTAATTAACTCTTGGAAAAAATATTGCTTATATATGTTAATTCTTGAACTGTGTCAACCTTGAGAATGCTAGGTAAGCTTCTTCAGAAAAGCAAAAAGCAAGAATAACTGAGGGGATTAGAGTGGAAGACAAAAAAGTGGATCCAAGCTCCAGTAGCTTTAGAGTTATTTCTTAATCTTATTCTCAGTCTTTTCACATGTTTGCTGTATTTGGCAATAAGCTGTCAAAGCAGGAATTTTCATCCAAGTGTTATTCTTGACTGTTACCAATTGACCCAAATTTATACATTTAAGAACTGAATGTTTCTTCACACTCTCTGCTGAGAATGGTTACTAATTAGCACATAATAGACATCACAGTAGAATAAAAGCTGAAATAAAAGTAATCATTTTGAATTTTCTCCTTTA
Organism: Empidonax traillii; assembly: GCF_003031625.1. Taxonomy (NCBI): domain Eukaryota; kingdom Metazoa; phylum Chordata; class Aves; order Passeriformes; family Tyrannidae; genus Empidonax; species Empidonax traillii. The sequence continues at coordinate 847,406 of NW_020955532.1, forward strand.
TGTTATATCAAATGATCATTGTTTGGGAGATCTTTGTCTCTAAACATTTAAAGTACACTGTGATTTATGCCAAGTAGAACACAGTCAGCAAATAAGAGGTCTGTTACCTCTGTGATTGCCTTTGTTTTGCATAATGTAATTAAATAGATGCATACTAAAATAAGGATGATGTGCAATGACTCCACTAATTGTACTAGTTGCATTTATTTTCATTATTTTACAGTAAAAATTAATTTTTGAATGTAGATCCTTTACACCTTCTTTAACTGTGATGATGAGTCTCACATGGCAGAGTATAGTTATGCAGAATAAACACCGTCTGTGCACCAGTTTGTTGTCATCCTTTTTTATTTTTTTTTTTTCATAATTACAATTTCTTAAAGAAATGGTATTTTGATTGTTTAGGTATACTCTCAGATTCCCAGTTTTCTGTGACTGGTGACAGTGTGTAGGAGTAAGTATTACCTGCTTTAGAGGAAGATCAAGTAAAGAATCACTTAAAAAAGATCAACATACAAAGTCCATGTGACCAGATAAGATGAACCCAAGGATGCTGAGGCAGTAGCTTGACACAGCTGTGAGCCTACTTTTCATCATTTTCAAAATTTTAAGATGATTGGAAAAGTTCCTCATGGATAGAAAAAGGCACCTATCAAGCTTACTCTGAAGACAGTCAAATTGCTCTCTGCTGTCAACCAGCCTTTCTTCAGTCTCTAGCAATCTTAAGATCTTCCCAGAAGCTGTGACCAAGATAATGATGGATCATATAAATGGAAAGAGCCAGCATGACCAAGAATGAGTCACACCCGACCAACCTGATTGATGAGGTGGTGATGATGTGACCTGTGATGAGATGACGAGCTATACAGGTGAGGGGAGGTGGTGGATGGGGTTAACCTTGAATTTAGCAAGACTTTTGTCACAATCCCCCATAGTATCTGGTACAGCGATATTGGAGATACATGGTTGGATAAGTTCTCTACATCCTTCAAGTGCATCAACTTGTGGGTCACTATCCTTGATGTTGACAATGGCCTGCATAGTGTAATGCAACAGGCAGCTGGCCCTCTCTGCTAAGGACTTGTTGCTAACTCATGGGCAGGTGTTGTCCACCAGGATCCCCAGGTTTTTCTCTGCAGAGCTGTTTTCTAACTGGGTGTTCCCCAGTATATGCATCAGGTTGTTCCTCCCCGGGTGAAGGACTTTCCCTTGTTGAACTTCATGAAGTTCCTGCCAGCCTATTTCTTCCAACCTGTCCAGGTTCCTCTGGGTGGTAGCTCGACTCTGGCATATCAACCAGTCCTCTTTTTGTGTCGCCACCTGACATGCTAGGTGACACTGCTCCATCATGCAGAGCATTTATGATCATTGAACAGGACTATGGTACTTAGGGTCTGGTCAGTTTGCTAGATTTCATACCACCACTTCACTGTCTTTTCATCCAGCCCATATGTTAACAGCTTGTCCAGAAGGATCTTATAGCAAACAGTGTGCAATGATTTACTGATGTCCAGATAGACAGTATTCACTGTATTCCTCTCATCTATCAGGCTGGTCTTTTCATCATAGAAGTTGGTAAAGAATGACTTTCTCTTGGTGAATCAATGCTGACTACTTCTGGTAATTTTCTTGTCTTTCATGTGTTGGGAAATAACTTCCAGGATTAGTTGCTCCATCACCTTTTCATGGATTGAGGTGATGTTGATTGACCTGTAGTTCCTGAGGTTCTACTTCTTGACCTTCTTGAAGATAGGAATGAAATTTACTTTCCTCAAGTCCTCAGGCATTTTCTTGTCACCATCATCAATTAAAGATTTATAGAGAGTGGTCCACTAATGACATCACTCAGTAATCTCAGGAATCATGTGTGCCTCAGGGCCCATGGTCTCATGCACATCCAGTTGGCTTAAGTATTCTCTGATCTAATTCTCTTGAGTTTAGAGGATGTAACCCTTGAGTATTAACTGGTTTTCTTGGCCCATATTCCCAAGGGACTCTTTTCAGAAGACCTCTGAAGAGGCGAAAGTCCACTCTCCCAAAGTCCAGGGCTGTGAGCTTGATTTTTTCACTTCCTTTTTCCCTTCAGGTTCATGAACTCCCCAGTCTCACTGCAGCTGAAGATGCCTTTGACCTTCATATCCTCACTGAGCCCCAACTTTGGGGAGTATGAGGTCCAGGAAAGCACTTCTTGTGTCTGATTCCATTATCGCTTGGAGAAGGAACTTGTCATTGATGTATTCCAGGAACCTCCTAGGTTTCTTATGTCCTAATATGTTGTCTATCTGCCCAGCAGATACAGGACTAGTTGAAATCCTCTATGAGGACCAGGGCCAGTGAACATGAGGGTACCCTTATTTGTCTGTAGAGGGCCTTGTCCACTTCTTCCTGGTTGGATAGCCTGATGTCCACTACAATGGTGCTCTTACCTGCCTTCTCTTTAATCAGGATCCACAAGCTCTATGTTGGCTTATCATCCATATGCAGGCAGAATAACGGATCCTATGAGTCTTCTTTCCTATATATTATAGCACAAAAATTGTTCCTTTTCAACTTTGGACTATGCAACTCCTTCTCTTCTTCTCACACTAATGTGTGTTGAAGAGCTTATTTGCTTTCTTCTCTACATGTCAATTCTCTACATGTCTTTGCCAATTTTGTTTCTAAATCCCTCTTGCTCCTATGATTAATACAGCTGATTTATTTTTGTCATCTAGCTTCATCTCAGAGCTTAACTCTTACAAATCTTCCTTGACATTGATATAACCTACTAGTCAATGGAAGACAGAACTTCTGCAGGCCCTCAGGACCTCAGGTAACCTATATACATATATATATATATATATATATGTGTTTGTGTCTGACCATCCCATGCTCCCCACTAGGGTCTTCTACCATTTATATTATTTTGATAGCATAACTAATTCCCATATGTGCCTTGGAATCCTTATATCCACTCAGAATGCAGATATTTCAGATAAAAATATTCATAAAATAAGGGGAAGCTTGTGGAATTCTGAGTTTCTCTTGAAGTATCGTAAAGCAAGAAGCTCAGGCCCAGCTAGGTACATTTAATTTGTAAACCCCCTGACCGATTCCTTGAAATGCACATATATTTGTTCATTCCAGTTTAATAATTTTTTTGTTGGATTTTTGTTGGGAGATCCCAGTTGTTCAAATTCTCTCATGTGTAGATTGTCCGATTGGCAAAACAAACACTTCGAAAGGTGAATATGTCTGGTACCTTGGCGGCAATAGAATCTGAATCTATGCTAATTTTAAATTATAGTTCAAGACAGAACATCGCTTTGTTTCTGTTCTCAAGTGGGGATCCACTTTATACAGAAATACTGAACTACAGAACACATGATTACTTTTTCAGGTTGCTAAAACTTTATTAACAGTTGTGCTGAAAATAGTACTCCACTTAGTTTCCATGACAAAGATTCTCATAATACAGTAGAATGAATCATGTCTGTGAATCTGTTTGCTTAGATATATATATACATATATATATCTGCAAAATCCAGAACCACAACTAGGCAGTGTCAGAAGGAGAAAGCAAAAGAAGAAAAATGGGGAAAATGTAAAATAATTATTATAAATACTAAAAGTAAGTAATGAAATTAGAAGTAATTTAAACTCCTTCAGTCTTAAAGCCCAAATCATGTTACTATTTACACTGATGCTGTTATGCTGCATTTGTAAGTTCAAGTAGTACTCAGCAGTCATTTACTGCTCAGCCTCCTGTACTGTGCTTCAAGTTGCCAAACTTGTATCTTCCTTACATGCTGAATTAGTTTAATTTTCAAAAAACCCAGGATTGATGTAGAATATTTTCCTTCATGTGACAGTGTTCTCAGACACGTCCCAGCAATGTGTGGATGCAGGCCAGAAAGCTGATCATATCTGGGGTCACATAAAATGAAGGCCAAAAGAGCTGATTCTCCCTGTCTACTCCGCCCTTGTGAGACCCCACCCAGAGTACTATATCCAGACCTGGAGCCTCCCAGCTAAAGAAAGATGACCTCTTGGAGGAAGTCCAAAGTAGGATCACAGGAATGGAGCACCTCTCCTATGAAGGCAGGCTGAGAGAGTTGGGGTTGTTCAGCCTGGAGATGAGAAGGCTCTGGAGAGCAACTTTCCAGTACCTAAAGGGGGCTTACAAGAAGGCTGAAGAAGGAATTTTGCAAAGGCAAGAGGGCTTTAAGCTGCAAGAAGTTAGATTTAGATTAGATATTAAAAAAAAATTCTTTACTGGGAGGGTGATGAGATACTGGAACAGGTTGCCCAGAGAAGCTGTGGATGCCCTGTCCCTGAAAGTTTTCAAGGCCAGCTCGTACAGGGCCCTGAGCAACCTGGTGTAGTGGAAGATTTCTTGCCTGCAGGAGGAATGTTGGAACTAGATGATCTTTAAGTTCATTTCCAACCCAAACCATTCTATGATTCTACCACCTCTTGTGAGCAGCACAATGTGCTTGACTACTTGCATTTAACGAGCGCAGTGAACTGCGAGGGGAGAAATAGGGCAGGAACTCACAGTGATTGATCTCTCTAAGCCTGCAACAGATATATTCTAATTCTGACAGCATCTGATAATATGCATTGCTTTTAGCTTGCACTTTTTCCAAAGTGATTTTGTTTTTTAAACAACCCCTTTGGGTTTAAGCAGACTCTGAAAATGATAGTTTTCATTCAGCATGATATTTACCTGACTGCTGAAATATAAGCATGTATTTGAGAACTGTGCTGAAGCAAAGTGTCTTATTTTAATTTAATTTCTTTAGAGCTGTAGTACTGTAAAAGAAGAATAAAGCAGCAACAAATTAAGCTCTAAATGACAAACACATGTCTCTGTAATGGGAACGTATAAAATATGTGGGTTTTTTATGATTGCAAGTAATTGCGAATACGATTTTAATATGATTGCAAGTAATTTAGCGCTTTCCAAATTGTGCAATAATAGATGATTATCAGACTAATTAATCTGAAATATTCCAGTTCCTCCTTTTTGCAATAAATTTAGATAGTTTCAGTCCTTAACTGAACATGTAAGAAACTTATTTCATTTGACCTTCATTAGATTTGACAAAGAAGTATCAATCATGGAGTACAAAAAGCATGATGTATTCCAAGTATCACCATAATTTTACAGACTTTCTGAAAGTTTTAACATAATATCAAAGAAAAAAAAAAAGCACTGATTAAGTATTCTAGTATTATAGCTCATGAAAACTTGTACCCTGCTGTTCCATCTATTCCTCAAATGAAACACATGAAATAGGGGGTAAATATTAAAGAATCTAACCACAAATGCTTAAGAAAAGCTCTGTACCTGGATTCTATGATATGAAATCCTGAGTTAACATATGCTTATACTAGAGATTCTGGACTTTATAGAGTATATTGGCATGTTTGATTGAAAGCAATTTGTATTATTGCTATTTGTATTGCTGGTTTGATGAATATATTAATAACAGTATTAGTGCACTATTGTTAGCATATCTTTAACAAATAGTTTAATTTTATTACTTTAGTGATTGGAACTTCTGTTATTATTGCATTTTCATAATATAGCAAGTCTGTTTCAATGGTTTAAGCCATCTGCTTCTTGAAGCTGTTACTTTCAAGCTCTATTAATTTTTTTTATGTTTACTGTTTGTATTATAAAACATTCCTGATGAGAAACTCATATTCGTTCATGTATTTCTTTCTCATAATTGTTAGCAGTTTTCAAACACCTCTGATGCAATAATGCTTAAAATATGCAAGGCTTCTTCAAAGTAAAAAGTTAGCACAGATCATTAAAGTCAGCTTTAACTCATGTCTTCTCTGAAGGGCATAAAGTCAAGAGCGATAGAGAAAGGGGAGAAAATTATAGAAAAGGGGTAAAATAATAAAGCATGCAATGAGGTCCAAGTAACAGGAGACACCAGTAGGCAAATACTTTCTTGGTTATAATCTCTGGTTGCTTCACTAAGTTTATTTTTATGTTAAAATATGCTATAATATCTGTCGGCCCATTTATATTCATAGATAACATCGATAGCAGGATAAGCCTTCTACAGTTATCCGTAGTTATCCCTTATGCATAACTGTAGAAGTTATCCATAAGGGATAACTACGGATAACTGTAGAAGGCTAGTATGAAAACTGCTAACAATTATGAGAAAGAAATACATGAACGAATATGATAACTTCTACAGTTTTCCATAGCCCCTGATTAAAATTTTTCAGATCTTACAGAAAAAATATTGTCTATTTCATCAGTGAATTGTTGTACTAATGTGGGTGATTTCACTGGCTTATCTTGAGCCATATGAAATAAAAGACCATTTAATTGTGAGGACCACTATGGATACATGAGAAGATACCAAAACTGGAATCAGAGGGAAAACAAAAGGTAAAAAACACTATGTAAAGAAAAAACAAGGGAGAAACTATAAAACTTCAAATTTGTGCCCTGAAGAAGATGAAATGGAAAGGTACAATGAATCTGATGTGGTGAGATCAAGGGCTGAGACAGGACCTGGATTACTCTGCAGCTCCATTTTGTTTGAGCTGGGAAAAATGTGAAAGATATTTTGCTAAGTAAGACAGAAGATGGATGAAACTTTGTTTTCAAATAACAGAGAAAATGGTTGGTCTTAAAAGTAGTGTGAAGTAGAAAGCAAAAAAAATAGTGGTTTAGATATATCAAAGTACAAGAGCTGAAAATATTTTCAGAGGTTACAAGTCAGTATTTTCACAGTCTTACAGTTCAATACTACTATAAAAATTAGGTCTTTACAATTATCTATGTTTAATATGTCAGTGACACTTCTCAGTTTGTCATAACAAACACTGAAGGCATCTGTAACACAGAAATCTGTATCTGAACAAGTGTCCTAGTTACAGCGGCCAGGAGCAGTTTATTAGTATGTGGGTATAACCAAAACTGTGTATTCTACACTCTCTATGTCATTTCTGATGGGCAGTTAATAATTAATCATTTGCAGCAGCTGCCCAGGGCACACCTGACACCTCAGGCTACAAGCTGGGCATTAAAGAACTGTGCAAGGAGTGTTTCTTTGTCTTCACACCAATGACTCAGCTGTGATAACTCCCCTCCAGGGAGGCATTAGCACCTTCACACCCAGCCTGAGGGGTCATCTCTGACTTATAATCTCTCTAGAGTTAGGTTCATTTCTCCTGCCATTTCACTTTTAAACCAGCAAAATGAGCCAATTTAGTTAATATAGTCAATGGAGTTTGGGGATGATATATCCCTTAATGAAGTTGATATTTAAATAGATTTAAATAGATGAATCATAAACCACACAAAATAGATATTTTCTACATCAACTACAAAGAGAACAAAGAGTAGACATTTGGAGTGACTAAGGGATTCATGGAGTCAGAGTAATTTTGAAATCAATCGTACATTTCAGTAAAATGCTGAAATAAATCTAAATACGAGATACTGACTTTAAAACTGCATTTATTTGTTGAGTGTTTAATTAATGAGAAAACTGAAATAATTCAGTCATCAGGCATGTATTTGGAAATATATACCAAAATCTCTTTGGTAAAAAAAAAAAAAAAATTAGTTTGAAAGGTTTAAGTCCACATGAAGAAAGGAAGACTAAAACATTTAAAAGTTAATAAATTCATGAATTTCTAAATAAAAAAAAAAATTCTATAAATTCCATGATACTCTAACACAGAAGTATGGTCTCACACAAAAGTATTGCTTTTCATTATTCTTATAAGGTTTTAGTAGCACAGGAAGGCCCTAAGAAGCAGTTTACCATTTAATATGCTTAATTTGCCAGGCTTTGGTTACATGATACTTGTCACTACCTTCTTTAATTTAGCATAAATATCAACAGGAAAGAAGGTATCAGAAGAACATTTTTAGCAGCAGATTTTGAATAACGCATTCTCTTGCAATGCAGGCATATAACACAACTAAGTCTTTCTCTGCTTAGCTGTGATCATACCACAGTTCTCAGAAAAAGAAGAATAACATTATGAAGGCATAATACTTGAGTGAGCACTTGAAGAGAATGACACATGAAATATATTTGCATCACTTAAGGAATAAACACCCTTGAATGGAAGAATAAGTTATAGAGCTAATTTTAAAGCATTGACTAAACATCTAGCCTAAGGTATGGTTATCGTTCCTCTCTCCGTTGACTCTATGACAGTCTGTCCTTCTAGATAGTGGTAAAGACATAGTCTGAGTGGGTAAATTGTAAGTAGCAAAACTTGAGATGAATCTGTCCTGAAATGGTAGAGCTAAGTGTATAGGATTATTACTGCAAAAAATAATCCCAAATGAAACAACTACAACTAAGTATCAATTTGTGGTTGTTATCTCCACATAATTTAGACTACGTATCTGCAGTTCTAGAATATCTTGTTCTTGTGCTTTCTCAAGCTTGTCAGAATTAGAAATGTAGGTTACCCGAAATATTCAGCAGTTACAAGTGGATTTTATCCAGGCTACTCTCTGTAGGAAGACACACACAGTATGCTGCAACCATGGGTTTATTTTACCCCGTGGGAGTTTTGCCTAAGAATCATCACAGGCTAATGTTGGTAAGAGAATCAGACTGAAATATTCTGTAAATTAAGAATTTTTGTTTCTTTTTTCAAATGCAGAAAGTAACTTTACTCTCTACCTGTTTGCTGAACAGATACAAAATAAACTAAGAAAATTATCATGTTTACTTGCTAACACATCTTTGTGAATATTGAGAGGATATTTTTTGTTTGAAATTCACTCGAGTGACTAAAAAGGGAGCACATCTTGGTCTGTGTTCCTTGTAGTTGAAGAAAGGTAAAAGCATGTCATTTACCAGGCCAGTGAAACCTGACTGCCTGGATCGTTTCGTGACACTCACTAACTCAACAGAAAGTAACCTGAGCCCTTCTCAGAAAAAGATCTATTCATGAGAGCAATTTTTTTCTCCCATTCCAGTAAAAGCTTCATTGCCATCTTCAATAGTTCTTTATCCAAATGTTACTCTATTCTTGGAAGTGAGGCTGTCTTAAGTGAAAAAGATGAGAGAAATGCCCTCATATTTGCCTGGCTGCTTTCACTGAATACAATGAATGTCCAAGATATTATTGAGACCCATGACTGGATTCTATCCTACAGCACTTCTCTCTTTTAAAATCCATTTTGCAAGGATTTTCTCCACATCTCAGATCTCCAACAAATGTCTCTCTGTTAAATCTTACAGATGCATAGCAAAAAAATTCACAGAAAATACATTGTATGGCAACTTGTGGTTTTTTTTGTAAAATATGTCTTCAATCTCTGCTCTACAGAACTACTGAACATGAGGGGTGTTTTTTCTGGTGTCAGCACTGCAAACAAAGAGTGACCTATTAAAGTCATCAGAGTCAAACATGGGAAGAGCTGATGTGACAGGAGAATCATGTCCTTTCAGTTTTCTACCTCCTTCACAAATGAAAGAGTATTTTCAATTTTAATCTAAATTCATTAATGCTCCTGGATTTTTGGATGTTGTATACAGAGTCAGCTCAAGTTTATTAATAATTAGTGATCTTCCAGTGGGACACGCCTCCTGTATTGTATCCACAAAAAAGCTACTGCTGAGGCCTGATTATGTTTCATTCCCCTCCTATCAACTTAATGTTATTTATTGACATCACTTGTAATGTTACTATTGTTCTCAAAATATCATGTCCTTTTCCACCCTTTGTGTTATTTACCTACTTATGAAGATGCTTTCTTTCTAGCAAACCTTTCCTATATTGTTATTCCTATATTGTTAGAGTTCAGTAAAAACCCATTTCTTAAAGACCCTGCTGTTGAACGCTTTCACTTGTAGCTGAGATTAACAAGACCACTCAACATCTCCAGCAAAAGCTTGGTGCCTTGCAGGATTGATTCTTTTGTTGTGTCCTTTCAGGATTGATTCTTTTGTTGTTTCCTTTCTTCTTCATCCTGTCATTTCTGTGCTATTATAGAGTAGAGAAGGGCCAGCTCCTCCTCCAACTTCTTTTCACTGCTTTTATTTGCAGAGATACAAAGTTCTGCAAAAGACAAAAAAATATCTGTATGATGTGGGAGCAATGTTCTCCTATTGCATATGACCCACCACTTCCATGCCTACAGGTTCCAGTGCAAAGAGGGGATCTGATCATGGCAAACTATTTTCAAAAATATCTGGTAGATGAGTGCAAACCAGTTAAACCTATTGAGCAGAAAATGTGCTACCCTGAGCCATGGAGGGACCACATATTTTTGAAACACAGGTGACAAAACTTTGTTCTTGGCCTTCTGTGATAACAGGCTTGCATACCTACTCATTTCTGAGAGATGGACCAAAAAATATTCTGATTTGTTTCAGTTATGAAATTTTGGAAAATTCACCCTTCAGCAAAAATTTCTAATTCTATGTAGAGAATTGATATTATTTATTGGCAAAATAAATAAGCTTATGCAACATGCTTCTGAAGGGGAAAAATTGCCCCATTCCCCAAAAATCAAAACATTCTGAAATGGGATCAGGGATTAATAACTTGTGACATTATGTGTAAAGTGGGGTTTCATGTATTTTGTATTCAATATGTCTCATCTTTTATTTAGGAAATCATGATCAACCCTCAGGTTTTCTTCATTTCTCTGAAGGAAAATTTATCTTCAGTTTGTAAAGAATTTGTGCTCCACAGAGGCAATAAAAATTTGAATTATTTTGCTGTGTACTCAAAAGAGTGAATATTTTATGCTTTCACTGAATTTCAAAAATGTTTTCAGCATGTTTATCATTCATATAAAATGCCTGGTGTTGTACAATGCTTGGAAAATTTCCATATGGAGGAGTACTAAGGGGAAGATTATGAGTGTTTTAGTAATCCTGGTTCTGGAAGGCAGATTTGAAGAAGTGTAGCTCACAGTACTAGGAAACAGGTATACCATTTTGAAACTGGATCAGCTGCATACTAATCAGGACTCTTTCAAATAGATCGTGCCAGGCTTATACCACGTATCTACAAACTTCACCATATCACTGTATGCTTTGCACTGTTAGACTAATGGATCAATTTTTAGAGTAGAAGAGTGTCAGACAAAGGTCTTAGTACATATTTGAATTACTTGCTAATGTCTTACAAAGACAAAAAAGAACCCAAGTTTATTTGATATTTCTACAGTCGTTATTATACGTTGAGATGTTTGTCTTTGCTTTTATTGGAGTAGTAGCTCAAGCTAAATGAGTGGATTGTCAGTGTCAACTGTTTTTATTCCCTGTCTTAACTACCTTCATGTAGTGAGGCATTTGGGTGACACAGAAAATCTATTTTAAAATCTACAATGATTGCACAGTTAGATATTTGCACAATGTTCTACTGCTCTGCATACTTATCTTTGACCTTTGATGGTTATCAAGTACATAATTCTCCATCTTACTTAAAATTAAACACCCAGGAGATGAAAAGAGGGCTCCAATAAGTCTAAGTTACATGCATGACCTATCTAGAGAGCCAATGAGGGACAGAATGGCCTTTCTTTGTGGAAGCGTTCTCATTTCTGATTTGATTCAGCTAATATTCATCTGAAAATCATAAAGGTGAAGTCTGGCTGCTTTTGGTCAAAGCATAGTACAAGGCCATATATATACCAGAGAATCAAATCTTTAAAAAAGTTCCCCTAACCTTTTCAAGATATTCTTTCAAAGGATAAGGCTATCCATATTTATTTTAAATTTTTTTAGGATGGGTCAAGTGCAAAACTATAATTGTATTTCTGTTAAACATACACAGCAGTGAAAGAATTCACAGGAAATCAGGCTCATCCTTTGCCTTCTGAGGTCCCTCTTACCCTGCGTCACACAAGTAAAGCATTTAGCACTGTATTTTTAAGAGTCTTAAGACGGGAACTTTCTCAGAGCAGAGGAAACTGAGTGTCATTCCTTTTATTCTTTCATCATAAAGGTTTCTCTTGAGCAGTCAGGCTTCAGCTTTTTATCATCATCTTGAAAATCATCTGGAAATCAATGTAGATTGTAAATCACAGGTGTAATAAATTATTATGAAAAAATGTTGTCTAAATAATCAAGCAACACATTCTTTCATTGTCTGGTTTTCTACAGTGTTAAGATATGCATGGTTCATATATGCACAGTGAACTTCTGAAGTCAAATACACAGGTGAAGTGAAATGTGTTTGGAAAAAAAGGTAAACAGAGAATAAAGAATATTTTTCAGTATGTAAAAATAGCTACAGAAATAAGACAAGATATAGTCACACTTCACAAAAGAAGATGCAGAAGAATGACCCTAACAAGTGATAATAGAACACAGTGCTTTGTTGCGGGTTTGGTTTGAATGGCAAAACAATTATACATGTCCTTAACTATGACTATGCTAGTCACGATTCAGCAAATACTTAACTTCCTGTTTAGGGTCAAAATAAGTGTAGGTTCTCCAATTCAAACCCACATCAGTGTCATACAATAGATGACAGGGAGAAGCTTTCTGGTTTTAGCCAACAAATAGATGTTGGGAAGTTTGAAAGCATTTTTGCTGGTTTTTTCAATAGTTATATTTCTACAGACACAACATAAATGAAGATGTCTGGGCTAATTATTGTGGGAAAAATTTCTTATTCCTTACCACAAACACCACAGAACCACATAATGTTTGAGGTTGGAATGGGACCTCTGAAAATCATCTGGTCCAACCAGGGCATATTGTCCAGGCCCATGGTCAAAGGGGCTTTTAATATCTCTAAGGATGGAGACTCCACCCTTCCCTGGGTAGTCTGTATCAGTGCTTAGTCACCCCCACAATGAAAAAGTGTTTCCTGATGTTCAGGGGGAACTTCCAGTGTTCCAGTTCGTGTCCGTTACCTCTGCTCCTGTCATTGGGCACCATCAAGAAGAGCCTGACTCTGTCTTTTCTGCACCCTCCCCTCAGGTGTTTATATACATTGATGTGATTAACTTGAACCTTCTTTTCTCCAGGCTGAACTGTTCCTTCTCTCTCAGTTTTTTCTCACAGGGGAGTGTGTTCTAGTCCCTTCAACATCTTTGTGGCCCTTGACTGGACTCTCTCCAGTATGTTCATGTTCACAACTGGACAAACTACTCCTGGTGTGGCCTCTCCAGTGCTGAATAGAAGGCAAGGATCACCCCCCTCAGCTTGCCGGCAATATTCTAGCAAATGTCAGCCAAGATACCGTCTGCCTTCTTTGCAGCAAGAGCACATTGCTGGCTCATGTTCAACCAGGAGTCCACCAAGAACTGCAGGTCCTTTTCTGCTAAGCTGCTTTCCAGCTGGGTGTCATGTTCCTGTTCCCCTTCACACTATCATATAGCAAAAATTTCTGAGTTTTGATACTCGTGATAAAATTGATCACAGATTTACATTAAAGTGCAGTAGTTACAGAGAGCATTTCCCATAAACTTTTAAAGTAGTAAGTTCCTGAATTTTATGCAAAAATCTATTTGAAACACAACTAACGGATGATTGTTCAGGTAAGGATATGTCACTTGAAAAGCTTCAGAAAAGAAGAATTTTCCATCCAACTTGTATTAATTTATTTTTTTTTGTCTATCAATGTCCTTCCCAGAATATCAAAACCTTTTAATGTCCAAAGAAGCCTGTTAGCATCTCACCTAACAAGACCCTTCGCTTAACAGATTCAGTGAGATGGACAGGACATTTGATACCTTTTTACATAAGGACTGCACTTAATGACAGTAGGAAAACCCCTCAACAGGTTTCTCCTATGAGTTATTTTTCTGTTGATGAAACTGCCAGGACCTAAAAATGGACTCACTCTAACAGTCCATGAAATAACACCTTTATTAATACAAGTTTGTGACAACTCATAGGGTTTGTGTCGTTGGTGATAACATTTAACTGCCAAAGTTACACTAAAACCATGTAGCAGCAACAAGAATTCCGGGCGTGAGCACTTGCTTTAAGGCACAACAACTTACACAGAATGTTAATACCACAAAATCTAAGCAAAACCTCCAAAGTACAGCCACTCACAAAGCATGCCCTATAAGGTAACTTATAAATAACTTACAAACTTAAAGCAAAAAAATTAAGCCCCTACCCTAAAGCAGAACAACTAACAAAGAATAAGTAAAAATTTTAAAGTATGGAGGAAAAGTAAAATTACTGTATATGTATAAAGCAATGGCTCACCTCATGGCATCCTAAGAAGGTGGAAGGAGAAAAGGTGTCCCATTGGTTACTTGATGGGACTTCTCCCTGATTTTTACTTATGTCCAATCTCTTTTTATACCTTTTTCCTTAGGCATTTTGAGTGTCTACAGTCAATAAACTAATTTTTTGGGTTGATAGAGAGATGATATAGGCCTAAGGGTCCACTTCCCGAGTTCCCAGCAGCCAGGATGTTCATGAAAAAAGGCTGTTATCTCCATATCACTTCTTTCTTTGTTTTAATCCTTTTATCAATTTCTGGGAATGTCTTCCCAGGTGCAGGATTTTTCCAGGAAACCATCAAGAGCCTTATCTATTACCTTACAGGATGCATGAACTGTAAAAAGCTTAACAGGTGAATTTTATTCCAAAATAGAACAAGATTATCCAAAACTTATATTTGTCCAGAAGTTTTACCCATGATAATAATATTTGTCATGCCATTATGTAAATTTTAATTTCAGGAAGTTCATGGATGTATAAAATATAATATTTTTACATTTAAAGATAGTTGAAACTTCTCTCAGTTTTTGATGGATGTTTCAGTGAAATAAAGCTTTTGTTCTATTTATGTTAATATGATCATCCTAAATTCTTATTATGAGGGTTCCATCCTGAAACTCACTGTGAAATTCCAATTCTGAATATCACCATTTTGCATACCAAACATGATACAAAATATTTGATTTCTCCTATTTGTAAAATGATGATGATGTTCCTGACTTATTAATTTTCTATGTTTTTTCTGAGCCATTTTGAACCAGCCTTCTCAAGGTGAAGATACCAGAAGAGGCCTCATACTAAAGCTTTGTAATGAGGAAAGCAGTGATTTCTTACCATATCTGTCCAACTGTATTAAGTGTCTGGTTGTTGCTTTAGATTGTAAAAATTTGCAGACATGAACACCTTTTATATTATTTTAAAATCTTACCATAATATTAGATCTGAAATGGGACTTTTGAGAAGTACAATAATAAAAGTGACAATAATAGGAATAACAGAACTGATAATTCTCATATCTATTAAATTAAATGGTACCTAGGATGATAGAGAGGATTAAATTTTCTACTGAAATTATGCAATTATATTGAAGAGAGACAAGAGAAAAGGATGTCTGATTTTTGCGGTCTGACTACAATGAATTAAAACTTCAAAACATGAAGGAATTGTGATTGGAGTTCAGAAAAAGCCTTTGGTAACATTCTGGGGATGAAATGCTTTCCATTTTTTAAGAACAGATTGTGGATTACTTTTTTTTTGTAGATATAAAAAATTAAAATTATCAATACTCTTCTTTTGCCAGCTTTGTATCCCAACAAACATGTTGCTTTTAATGTTCTATTGTTTTGGATAATGTGTGGTTAGTCAAATTGACTGTATAAAATATGACGCTTAGTTCTTTTGTGAAAGAAGTGAAAAACATCTAAAATTATTTCAGTGTGTTTGCCACAAGAGGATTTTTAAAATATGGAAAATTAAAGAATAAAGTACAATGTAGTAAATGTAATATTCTTTACTTGGTATTTTTAAAAAGTATCAGGAAAAGTAATAGTATATCAGTTCAATGCAACAGTTATTTTGTGTCTGAATTTCTAAAACATGTTTGAATACTCTTTTTACAGGATCTTGTGTCGGGTGATAAAAATGGAATAGATATTAAGCCAAAAGAAAGCTTAAAATTATACTGGAATTTATTTGCCTTTATTATTATTAATATCAATGTGCAATTGCATCGCATCAAATCACCAGAAGAGTACTTAATGGAACAGGACTAAGTTTGCTGGAACAAACTTGGTCTTTTCTATGCTTTAATTAGAAGGCAAAGAAACTGATATGTAGGTCAGTAATCTTCACTGGGGGAGGGGGAGAATTCTGAGTTTCTGAAACACAAGGCATAAGATTCCTGTGAATCACAATCACACTTCTCAATCACTTCACAATCACTTTCTCAATAGCCCATCAATTAGTGGGAGTGGTGGAGTTTCTTGTCATTTCCTCCATGTCTGTTTTGTCAGGTCCATGCCTCTGTATATTTTGTTTCTGATTTCCCCTTTTCCCTTTACTTCCCCAACTGACAAGGACTCTGATCAGACAATATCTCTGGAATAAACATTCTAACACTCTCATGCCCTTATAAATTTGTACGACTGATCAAGTTTGGTTGTGGTCACTTCCTCCCTTGCCATTTGGTGGTGAGTTTTGTGTCCCTGTATGATTTTGTTTATTGCTTTCTATTTAATTTATTTGTTGTTGCATTGGAAAATATCCTTGATGAGGTTCCTTAAAAGAGCAGACTCTTTCCTTCCACATACACCTACAGAAATATATTATAAAAGCAGCTATTTGGCTGCTGGGTCCCACTAGGACTCAGGCTTGAGATTCAGCAAAAGAACTTGTAGATTTCTTGGCCAAACTTGAGAGGCCTCCCAAAATGCCCCTGACCCTTAAGGATTTGAAAGTTCATAGATAACTGATAAACATCTGTGTTTGTGTAGATCTGTGTGACCCGTTTGTTGAACTTTGAGACACTTTAAACTTTGGGTTAATAACTTGGAACAAAATAATGCCCCATTACAGTAATTAGCCAGATGATATAACTTTATATTCTTACAAAAAGAGTCAACCAAAAGGTATAGAAATAGTGTATATGACTAACTGAAGACATCATATGCAAAAATACGAACTCCAGCTGACTTTTTCTCAATAGATTTAGGCAGTGGTGGAGACTGATTGCTTTTTCCCTATGGCCCATGTTCAGATTTCTATTCTACCTTTGTAATGAAGGTGCTGTACATTGCAACCAGGAAGAAATTAGTTGACTCTAGCACAATGGTATCCCAAACCATACATTAATATTATAACAACCACAAATTAACATAGCTTTCATTTCTGCTTTTACATCTATGACAGAACCAATATTTCCATCCTTTTTCTTCTTCAGTTTTGTGCTTTATATTTCTGACAGGCAGGAGGGAAAAACAGAGACAGCTGTAATAAAGAGTATGTGATAATTTACATTTTCCCAAACACTTCTCCAGTTTTAAGCACAGTATTAAAACTGCCACATTATGGTACTACTCTGCAAGGTAATGTTGATGGCATTGTTAATCATATTGGTTTAAAGTAGGTTCTGTAAGAGCTAATAAGTGTCACCTGTAACTTTCCATTATATGATAAAAATATTATTGTTTTTACTAAGAAATATTAATATGGATGGACTGCACTGTGGTAATGAATTTCTTACTGTGAAGAGCTGTTATGTTATCACTACTGAAATCTCAGCGAGCTGTAGGTAAATTTAAAACCATGAAAGTAGTTCTTATGTCATCTTCTAATCTGCACTCAAGTCTTCATAATTGCATGGCCTGCTGCCTCAGATGAGCC
Source organism: Empidonax traillii (assembly GCF_003031625.1). Lineage (NCBI taxonomy): Eukaryota > Metazoa > Chordata > Aves > Passeriformes > Tyrannidae > Empidonax > Empidonax traillii. Next base: position 864,982 of record NW_020955532.1, read on the forward strand.
TATTATGACAGTTTTTAGTTTCAAACTTATTTACACAAATCTACAATTTTTAAATAAACTATTTGGGACCCAAACATTGAAACTGTAGAGTTTCTTCTGTCTGAAATGCATAGGTCCTTCACTTGAAAATGCAAAACAGGTAAGTGGCCAGTCTCCCATTACTCTATTCAAAGTATAAGTTATGGGTATTGCCCTTCTTCACCTCCCATTTCGCACCATCACGTTTCTATTTGATCAAATTGAAGTATTTTACATAGAGCAAGTTTTATCAGGCTCATTCTTTGCTGTCTTTCCGACTGAGTCACAGTAGCATGGAGTTTCCAATGGGTCAGAGCTTTTCTTAGCAAACAGCTGATATCAGAGCATGCAAATGGCCCTTTCTTTTCCCTTTTCACACTAAGTGCAAAGCTCTTGTTTCTTGTGGAGACTTACACTTAATTAAAAGAACATTCAGCTCAGATTCAGATGGCTAAAATATCTAGGGCTGATTCTCTGCAAGCATCTTATCTAGTCAGAATTAAAAAGTGTGTACTATGGCTCCCAATGGGTGGAAACAACTGCAAGGGAGCATATGGAATGGAGTGAATGTAATAAAAATAAACACACTGCCTAGAGAGTTATTGACTTGTAACAGCATCAGATTAAATGAATATTTGTAAGGGTTTGAAAGAATGGGAAAATATGCCAGATCTAATTTGGTAGGTTTACAATTTTTAGAACTGGAAGGTTAGGTTTCAATTTTAAATATATCATAAAATCACCAAATCACAGAATCAACCAGGTTGTAAAAGGCCTCTCAGATCATCAAGTCCAACCTATTACCTAACACCAGCTTGTCAAATAGACCATGGCACTAAGTGCCACACACAGTCTTCTCTTTACACCTCCAGGGATGGTGACTCTACCACCTCCCTGGGCAGTCCATTCCAATGCCCAATCACTCTTTCTGTGAAGAACTTCTTCCTAATGTCTAGCCTAAAACCTACCTTGGTGCAGCTTTATACTGTGTCCTCTTGTCTTATTGCTGGTTTCCTGGGAGAAGAGACTGTTGGCTCCCCACATACCCCCACCTGGCTACAAACTCCTTTTGGGTGGTTGTAGAGAGGGATGAGGTCTCCCCTGCGCCTCCTCCTCTACAGGTTAAACAATCCCATATCTTTCAGCTGTTCCTTATATGACTTGTGTTCCAAACCCTTCACCAGCCTTGTTGTCCTTCTCTGGACCTGCTCCAGCACCTCAATATCCTTCCTGAACTGAGGGACCCAGAACTGGACACAGCACTCCAGGTGTGGCCTCACCAGCACCAAGTAAAGGATAAGAATCACTTCCCTGGTCTTGCTGGCCACACTATTCCTGATCCAGGCCAGGATGCCATTGGCCTTCTTGGCCATCTGGGCACACTGCTGGCTCATGTTCAGCCTCCTGTCAGTCAGTACCGCCAGGTCCCTTTCTGCCTGGCCACTCTCCAGCCACTCTGTCCCCAGCCTGTTATGCTACATGGGGTTGTTGTGGCCAAAATGGAGGATCCAGCACTTGGTCTTGTTGAACCTCATGCTGTTGGATTCGGCCCATCTATCCAGCCCTCCCAGGTCCCTCTGCAGAGCTCTCTTACCCTCCAGCAGATCGACAATCCTCCCTAACCCAGTGTCCGCTGCAAATTTACTAATGGTGGACTCAATCCCCACATCCAGATCATCATTAAAGACATCAAACAGGACTAGGCCCAACACTGATCCCTGGGGGACGCCACTGGTGACCAGCCACCAACTGGATGCAGCCCCATTTACCAGCACTCTCTGGGCCCGGCCCTCCAGCCAGTTCCTAACCCAGCACATAGTGCCCCTGTCCAAGCACTGGGCTGCAGCTTTTCCAGGAGTATGCTATTGGACAGGGTATCAAAGGTTTTTCTTAAGTCTTGGTAGGCTACATCCACAGCCTTCTCCATCCTGAAGATCACCTGATCATAAAAGGAGATTAGATTATTCAGGCAGGACCTAGCCCTCCTAAATGCACACTGGCTGTGTCTGATCCCCTGGCTGTCCTGCAGGTACTGTGTGATTGCTCTTAAGATGATCTGCTCCATAACCGTTCCAGGCACCGAGGTCAGGTTGACAGGCCTGTAGTTTCCAAGATCCTTGTTGTGGCCCTTCTTATGGATGGCGTCACACTGGCCAACTTCCCGTCATCTGGGACCTTCACACTCAGCCAGGATTGATGATAAATTATGGAGAGTGGTTTATCAAGCTTTTCCACCAGCTCCCTCATCACCTTAGGATGGATCCCATATGGTCCCATAGACTCGTGATCATTTTAAGTGGCTCAACAGTTCACCAACTGCTTCCTCCTGGATTACAGGGGCACTATTCTATAATTCATAGATATCTGGAATTACACTTGCTGCTAGATCCACTGCCTAATTTGTGCACTTTAGCATCTGCTGAGTATATTCCATACACGTGCTCATCAGAAGGGCATGATTTGCAGACTGTTTGACTATTAAACACACACCTCCCACCAGAGAGGGCTGAAATGAGTAAAATCTTGATCTTCACAGTCGGGTACTGCAAGTTTGTACTGCCATTGTTTGCAAGAGACTGGATGACTAGTACAAAATGAAGGATCTCCCATGGGAATCTCCGATATGTAAGATTTGTCAGTGAAGAATTTCCTTACAGACCAAATCTGGGTTACAGTTTGCCACAATCCACATTGCCTATGAGTCTGGTTAAGTGCTTGAGTGTTTCTGAATACATGAAACAGGAGTTGATACAGTCTATACAGTCCTGTTAAGTTTGCATTGAAAAATTACTCCATCAAACTCTTTTGTGGGGGTATTTTGGGGATTATTTTAAAAGGAAGAGCAGCATATGAGATAAGTAGTCATAAAGTGAAATAAAGGGCAGATATACAGCTACTTTAAAATTTGTTAGGCCAGCTCTCTCTGTTGTGGCTATGTAGCTTGTGTTAGTCAGGAATTGCACTAAATAAAAGAGATGTCATGCAGCAGCACACCACAGCAGTGTCACTTATGTCTAAGAAGCAATCCTGTAAGATACTAAATAAGTGCCTGCCATTTTAAAAGAAATGGCAATTGGAAATGAAAATAAAATGTATACCATAAAGATCAAGTTGAAGTACATTTTAAAGTGCTATTTTATACAGAAGAAACCATAGAGAAAGCCATGGGTCAAAATCAATCAGTTTTAAAAATATTCCTACTGACGTATTTGAGGAATTACATAACCACAAGTCATTAAATTCAGAAAATTATTATGATGTATTTTTGGTGGCTACATGCCACAAATTCTCAGCCATTTCAAAGCTGAAATACAAGAGAAACATCATGTTTTATTACTTCCAGTGATCCATACCTTTAAACCATCAATTTGATCATTACAGAGGCTACTGAGAATTGGTTGCAGAAGACAAATATAGGTCACTGCAATCTGCTATGCAGGCAAATGCCAGGGTGTATTTCTGCCCTTATTGTGCTTCGTTTGAGAAAGTCATACCTCTGATGTAAGGCAAAAATTGCTACTGCTGCAGAATTTGCAGAAGTGCCTTTTTAGCTTAAGCCAACAGTTCAGTTGGTCCAGTTTGCTTTTCTAAAAAATGAGAAACAGCCAATGCTTTTGAGAAAGGTCAAAAAAATTCTGTAATGCACAACTGACCAGAGGGAAAATATATTCCTGACCTTGGGCAGTTTTATGCCCTAAAGCATAAATGTCTGTCTACTCTATATTTTTTACTTGCTTTATGCAGCAGTAGGTACTTTTTATACATATACACTTTTCAAATACATTTTTTGAATAAAAAAGTTTTTACACCCTGATATTTTGTGTCTAGGCACTGGTCAAGACTTCATTCAGGACAAGTCTCTTCTCCCATTCCAGATTCTATTTATATAGAAGAGAACCTTAAAACCTTGGGCACAGCAAAAATATATGTAGCTTCATGTAATTTCAACTTCCCAGGCAGCCTGGAGTATGGGGATATGCAATATCCTTTTATAACACTGACATCTTCTGTGATACTAATTTAGATTTCTGCTCCAAATTTCTTAGTGTGATCTGGCAGACAGACTAGAGCAGGCAATATCCAGATCATAGAGCTGCCAAAATACTCTTCAGTTGTGTGAAAGAAGCCACTTTTCAGCAAAGTCAACATCCTCCCATCACAGGAAACACACTGAGCAAGGTAGTCCAAGTCTCAGATTGAACAAAATGATATTTCTTTTTTTATGTTTGAGACAGTATTTTGTCTTATTTAAAGAGTCTGCTCATTATTTACTTCCCCCCCAAAAGTTGCATGCTTTTAACTGCTCACTATCTTTCTAAAGCAGCTAAAGAGCCTATCTCAAGAGCATTAGAAAAAGTACCCTATGACTACCATGTTAAGGACAAAATAAACCTTTGCACAGCAGCATAGAAGTAAGGAGGAGAACACAGGGAACACAAGAGGTCTTCCATCCCCTCATCCTCACAATGTCCTCATGGGAAATAACCAGATTCTACAGAGACTTTACACGTTGCGGAAAATTGTACATCCCCAGACTAACCACAAAGAAGGAGGGAGAGGGAAGAAGTAACCTTTTGTCCATATTTCATGCAGGCAGGGCTACAGACTGAGAGAGGAGCCTGTCCTTGCCTTATCTCTCTCCATCGTTCCTCAGCTGACACACAGCTCTGCTAGATGGCACATGAAAAAACTATGTGAAGTGGAAAGACTCTAATCCCGAAATAATTTAAGGAAACTACCTATTAGGGAAACAGGAAATAAGTTTTGCTTCGTTTTCAAATGTCTGTTTCACAGAGACATTTGTGTAAGAAAGGGCTTTGTGTAAGAAAACCACCACCGCTATCATATTTCTATTTCCCAAACAAGAGAAACTGAAAGTTTTTAGTAAGTATCTGTGTTTATCTGTTCAAAAGAATGTGCTTTAGGATAGCTGACATGGAAGATTAAAGACAGACACAAATTTCTCCTGCATTTTTTAACATGTGCTGGTTTGGGCTGATGCAGTTAATTTTCTTTATAGAAAATGATGGGTTACAATTTGTGCTGGAAAGAGTGTTGATAATAAAGGAATGCTTTAGTTTACTCTGAGCAGTACTTACACAGAATCGAGGTCTTTTATGCCTCTCACCCTACCCCATCCGCAAGTAGGCTGGGGATGCACAAGGAGTTGGAAGGGGACACAGCTGGGACAGATGACACCAACTGACCTAAGGGGTATTCTGTACTATATGGCATCAAGCTGAGTACATACAGAGGAAGAAGAGGGAAGTGGAGGATGATTGGAATGATGGCTTTTATCTTCTTAAGCAGCCATTATGAGCAGTGGAGCTCTGCATTCCTGGAGATGGCTGAACACCTGCCTATAGATGGGAAATGGTGAATGAATTCCATTTTTCTTCGCTTGCATGTGCAGCTTCTGCTTTAGCTATTAAACTGTCTTTAAACCAACTGAAGGCTTTTCTCACCTTTACCCTTCCAGTTTTCTCCCCCGTCACACCAAGAGGAAGTAAGTGAATGGCTGTGTGAGCCTTAGTTGCTGTCTGAGGTTAAACCATGGCAAATATGAGGAACATAAAATGAGCCGTAGAATAATGAGAATGCAGAGGACAGCTTTCAATACATGACCTTTAAACGTTCATTGAAGAAACTTGATGGAACCTTTTGCAAGTTGTGTATAAATTCAACCATCATCTTTAAGCCTATCTGTAAGCCAGAGAGTAAAGATAAAAATCTGTGGAAGTGGGTGGAAATATTTAAAAAATATTGATGGACTATATAGTATTAATTTTTTCTGCTGAGCAATATAGCTTGTCTGATATTATACATGACTGTATGTGAACAATTTGGACTAGAGGATTTGGTTGAGCTACATGCCCAGTGGCTTATTTCTCAAAATTAGTACGGACAACCTTTGCCCTTAATTATTTTGTCCCTAAATTGTTTGAAATGTATAATAAAAAAATAAAGATGATTGTATACCCAAACCCAAAATCAATCAAACAAACAAAATCATCTCATCCAAAAAAATTATCATCAGATTTTTCCTTAAAATATATTGATGGACAGAGTTACTTAATATATACACAGTCTGAACTAAAGGGAATTTTAGTTTGAAGTTTCAGAGCATTTTAAATTCTTTTGACCAAAGGGAAAAAAAGGTCATTTGTGAGTTTAAAGAACTGGTGATGACAATTATAGGAAAATTATTACATGTTTCTTCCCCTTCTCAGAAAATAATAGCTTCTTTCAAAAGCATTAGAGTAAAATAGAAAACAGTTAGGTAATTCTGTACACAGACTTCTCACTAAATTATGATTTATATATAGGAGCAACTGAGATGAACTCCTAGATAAATTCAAGTAGATGAACAGATGTTTCAGATGCTGATTGGATGACCCTTATTGAACTCTGTTCAATAAATCCTGTTAAAAGGTCTTTTCATTTTCTTTCCAATACCACAAAAAATATGAACCTACTTAAACAAAACACCACAGCTGTGTGTGTTTTGGAAAGCAGTGTTGGGAAAAAATTAATCTTACCTTTGACAATTAGTTTAACAGGTATTTAAATGTGGTACTATCTTACCTACATGAACATTCTACCCATATGATGAGCTTTGCTTTTGAATTCCATATATATACACACATATATGTATATGTATATGTATATGT
>NW_020955532.1:872635-902640 GCF_003031625.1 Empidonax traillii
TATATGTATATGTATATGTATATGTATATGTATATGTATATGTATATGTATATGTATGCAAGAAACCACTTGTTAATAATCTTTTTTCTTTTTAAATTGGGGGGGGGAAATAGATGTGTCTTGTGCACATATTTAGGTAGTTTAAGGAAATAATTGTCAGTTTATAGCTAATTAAGCAAAGAAACAGAGGCTTTATGCGTCCTTGACAGTACAATGACAGTGAAACACTCATTCTGTATTATCCTTATAGAACAGCTGCACTGTCACACAACAGCAGTTTGAGTTAATCATGAATCTAGGCCATCTGATGAAAACCAAGGCTTAAAGTGTAAAACAGTGAATTAAAGTATCGTGGCAAGAGGTGAATGTCTTACTGTAAAGGAAAAAGCCTTTTCAGGCTGCCTTCATATCAGCTGAAACCTGGTCAATGTAGTCATTGAGACCAAGACATAACTTACCTTAACTCAAATTAGAATCTCAGAAAGCTCTTTCATGTCTTTCTAGTAAATTAACCATTCATGGATTCCTACTGTGGTAGCTAGACTTACATTGCAAGGAATTGTAAAAACAGTGATAAAACCCCTCAAAAAAAAAAACCAAACAAAAAAAAGAAAGCCATAAAGAAATTGTCTAGATATCATTATAGTACATGATTTACAAATCTCTAAATTCTCACTTCTAGTTTTTGGATGGAACACCTTTTGAAAGTTCAACTTCACTAGTTCATTTTAATACCATGTGTCCTTGTTTCATTTCTTTTGTTGCACTGCATGACAAGAAGTAAAAAAGGTAAGGACACATATCTGCTATTATGTGTTATAATTATTACAGTTCCTCTCCTTTTTCAATCAGCAAGGAATATTAAGATTACTTTAACAGGTTGTCAACATTCAATTAGAGAAAATACAGTTCTGGGTTTTAATTTGGCAGTATGACCTCTTCCCTGTGTAAAATTTGTTGGTATATAAAAACTTTAATTTTAGTTTAATAATTAGCTGCCAGATGTTTTCAAATCTAAATAAGTTCTTATCTTAATGTGGAACATTGCAAAAAAATAATGTACAATGCAGAAACAGAATACACATGTGCATATATATTTTCATTGTATTGTGGGTTAATGTATACATCATCTTAACACATCTCTTAATCAAACACAAATCAAAGTTGACAACCTTCATGATTTTGTTGATAGTTAGCTAAATGATTTTGCACATAGTAGAATATGTAGATTTTTCTGTGTAGATCTGCACATAAATTAGTTCAATTTCTATTGAAGTATTGCTTCATCAATCAGTAACGCCCCAGAGGCCAGTTATGACTGTTACAGAAATTCATCTTTAGAGCAAAGTAATGTTTCATCATTATATTTGTGTCATGATTACTCTGACAGGTTAATTTCAAAGATAAGTTATTGAGCATTCAGGCGTATTTATCAAACAGACAAATGGGAACGTTGTGTATATTCATTTTCTGAAACAAGAAGACAAAACTATTGAAGAGTTGACAAGGACTGAAGTTGAAAACATTTGCTATATTCTGTGTCAGGATTTTCTTAACATTCAACAATGGAAAGAAATAAAAAACAAAAGTGAATCTTCAGTGAAACCAGCCACCAAAATTCTGTGGAATTTCCAAGGTCTGGGTAATACTTTTGCAGTTCTAGCTCACTGAGTTATAGAAAAATCATCAAAACCAGAACACAGCTACTTTTTGCTATTTGAGCATTCAGAAATACATTTTTGCTTCACACTTATCACACAAATACTTTCAGTAAGCACAGTAAAAACAGTGATTCTGTGAATTAGGCATCAGGATGGGCGGAAGTAAATAGCCCATTCTCTAAACACACTCAGTTCTTCAACTTCTTTAGAAGGCCTGAGTGCAAATGCTGGTCACATACATGTCAGTAAGTTATTTTGCTCTCTAACTTAAAACTTCAAATACATTTTTGCTGTTCATTCAAGGTATTTATTTCACAGAATCAACTAGGTTGGAAAAGATGTCTGAGATTATCAAGTCCAACCTATGACCTACCACCATGTCAGCTAGACCGTGGCACTCAGTGCCATGTCCAATTTTCTGTGACACCTCCAGTGATGATGACTCCACCATCTCCCTGCACAGCCCATTCCAATATCTAATCAACCTTTTTGTGAAGAATTTCTTCCTAATGTTCAATCTAAAGCTTCCCTGGTGCATCTTGAGACTATGCCGTCTTGTCCTATCCTGTTGCATGGGAGAAGAGACCAACCTCCACTTGGCTGCAAACTCCTTTCAGGAATTTGTAGAGAGTGATGAGGTCTCCCCTGACCCTCCTCTTCTCCAGGACAAACAATCCCAGCTCCCTCAGTTGCTCCTCATAGGACATATGCTCCAGATTCTTCACCAGCTCTGTGTTCCTTTTTTGGACTTGCCCCAATACCTCAGTGTCCTTCCATAACTGAGGGGCACAGAAATGGGCACAGGATTCGAGGTGTGGCTTCACCAGTGCTGAGTACAGAGGGACAATCATGTCTCTTGTCTTGCTGGACACACTTTTCCTGATACAGTGCTTCATGGAGTTATTGTGGCCAAAGTGCAGGACCCAGCACTTGTCTTGTTGAAACTTATGCTGCTAGTCTTGGAGCATTCATCCAGCCTTTCCAGGTCCCTCCAGGTCTCCTACCCTCCAGCAGATCGACACTCCCCCCCAACTTGGTGTCACTGTAAATTTGCTAATGGTGGACTCAATTCCCTCATCCAGATCATCAGTAAAGATATTAAACAGAACTGAGCCCAACATTGATCTCTGGGCAACACCAGAGATCACTGGATGCAGCACTGTTCACCACCACACTGTGGGCCCAGCCCTCCAGCCAGTTTTTTAACCCAGTGAGCAGTTTTTCACAAGAACATTTCTGAATGTTCTAAAACACAGTGTTCTAAAAACAGAGAAACAAAAATATTAGGAATGTATCTATAAAAATATGAATATCAAATGGAAGGCTAAGGTAAATCTCTAACCTTCATGGATACAAGGGGAAATTTATTAGCAAAGAATGAGGAAAAAGTTTATATACTTAGTGCTGCCTTTGCTTCAGTCTTTAATAGCAAGACCGGTTGTTCTCCTGATACCAGGCTCTCTGAGCTGCCTGGTGCAATAGAACCTGGGGGTGCTGGTCAACAGAGGTCTGAACATGAGCCAGCAGTGTGCCCAGGTGACCAAGAAAGCCAATGGCATCCTGGCTTGTATCAGAACTAGTGTGGCCAGCAGGAACACTGCAGTGATTTTCTCCATGTACTCAACTCTGGTGAGGCCACACCTCGAATCCTGTGTTGTTTTGGGGCCTGTCCAGACAAGGATAACAGAGCTGGTGAAGGCTCTAGAACACAAGTCCTGCTGAGGAGTGGCTTCACTTAGTCTGGAGAAAAGAAGACTCAAGGGAGACCTTATCACTCTCTACAACTACCTGAAAGGAGGTAGTGGCAGTGGGTGGGTCAGGTTTGTTTCCAAGTAACAGGACGAGAAGAAACAGGTTCAGGGAAGGTTTAGATTGTGTATTAGGGAAAAAATTCTTCACTGAAAGGATTGTCAAGCATATGAACAAGCAACCCAGGAAAGTGGCTGAGTCACCACCCCTGGAGATATTTAGGAGACTTGTAGATGTGGGCCTTGGCAACATGGTTTAGTGGTGGACTTGGCAGAACTGGGTTAACAGTTGGACTCCATGACGTTAAGGGTCTTTTCCAACCTAAATAATTCTATGATTCTATTCTATGATTATTCAATATCCAAGAATTCAGAAAACAACCTCTGCATGCGCTGCCTCAAAACCCCTTATCAAGGTATATTATCCATGAAGAGCCAAAAAGTTATTTCATAAAAATCAGCTCTTGTACCAGATATGCCATAATGAAAGAGGCTTAAACCTTGAACCAGAATTGAAAACTCTGGCCAGTATTTGTTCCTGCTTGTGGTTATGGATAACTGCATAGGGAAAAAATGACAATCACAGAAAATGTTAACTTTTCTCCATAACTGTATATGAGTACATATTTATGTGTTTAACATGACTACCTAGCTTGTAATTTATTAAATTTGGGATTTTGTGAGATTTAGCACTGAATTAGTTTTTCATTTCTGGTATGTAATGTACCTGTTAGACTTTTCATTTAAGCTAGCTACCTGTAGGCAAAAATATCAAGACAAATAAAAGACAAAAAAGAAGACACAAAGAAGGATGTTATCAGGGACTATTCTTTGTATAGTGTTGCAATTTTTCTTGTAATTGAAAAGCTTTCAAAATTAACAAGTCTGTAATCTTAAGCAAAATGTTTGTTATCCCTAGATACAAATTGCAAAACCAGAACTTCTACATGCATTCAGAAATAATATATTACATCTTCCCAGTCAACTCGCTACCTTTACTGTATAGAACATATCCATATCTTGATATCTTAATTAAAATGAGGTTAAATGTGCCTGGAAGAGGCATTCCTAAGGTTAACCCATCTGTCTGTCTAGAAGTTTGAGGTTGCACATGACAATAAGGATGACAGAAAAAAAAGCTGTCGATAGGAAGTAAAAATAGATTATTAAATGCAGGTTACATCTATCCCCCAACATCTTTACCTTTAATTCCCTCCAAGTCCTGATTCCACTGACTATAATGAAGCCCATTTCTCATAGCTGGTTTCTCTGAAACAGTTGCTGACTTAAAATATACAAACATAAATTCATTAACACACCTGGAAACATTCTTTTTTCTGAGACTGTGTCAACAAACATCTCTTCTGACAGGACTTTATTAAGTGTTTGTGCATGATTGCATGTTTCAAACTCAAGATTGTTCCTTGGTTGGATAGTCAGGGCAATTTGGTGAAAGAAAGCAGAGGGAAGCTTAGCAGAGCTGGATAAGCTCCAGCAAATATATTTGATGCATAGGAGTTTTTTTCTTTTTTCTTTCAAAGCTTTTACCTTATGTTAACCTTTATATTACTGCCTTTTCAGTTGCCCTTAACACTGATAATAATATGAAAAATAAGGAATCTGCTTTTTTGACCTGATGCTAGATTTGAATTACTTGTTTTGGACTCTTCAGGCTGCCAAAACAGCAAGATCTGTTGGTTTCTACACCTACATAGGTTGTCCTTTCATGCTTCTATGGCTCATGCATAGGGAGGGGCTGAGGCCTGTGCTGTTAGCAAATGAATTCCCCAAAATTTGACTTTTTCTTACCAAGATTTTTCACATGTCATAAAGAGACCATCAGCATTTTAATAATTAATTTTTCAAATTAATCAGGCGTGTTATAACACTGTCTTGTGTCCTGTTCCATTAGTGTTATGATGGAGACACATCAACAGTGTTGTGTCTTTCTTCATAAAAAAGATATAGGAAAAAAAAGCTCCACTTGTGAAATGAGGTCCTAAACATTGCAGTATATTGATGAAGGATGTATTTTGTGCTCTTTGCCCATCACTTACCTTCTGTATGTGCTGTAATCAGCATATGGTGTAACAATACATTTTGTTCCTGTTTGGAAGAGCAGGAAAATGGCTCCCTGGGCACATTACTGCAACATGCACTGAAGAGTCTTACAGGAGGAAGCAGGCATTTTGATTGAGAAAGTGTTTTGTCTATTCCTTCATTCTTTATCATTACTTATGTCCATAAGAGGAGACCTGATAATGTACTGTGCCCTCTTTTCCCTAGCATTATACACACAATGAGAAAGCAGACCTGCCCTGAAACGGAAAGGTCAGGATTTAGCATTATAACTGCTGCAATAATTTTATCCAAATTCCACGGCTAACAATATAGTCAACTGCTTTTTGCAGCAAGATGATTGACTTCAGCAAAGAATTATAATTGAATGATGAATGCTTCTTTTTCACGTAATGTGATACAGTCTTTTCTTACTTGGATCAACTTTCAATTTAAAATAGATTCTTCTGTAGCATTTGCAGGTCAGTGAACAAAAGTTTTCTTTAGTTTTCTATGATGTATATGGATCTACATGGTGAAAATACTGAACAGCTTCAGCAGAATAGAAAAACTGCGTTTAAGGCAATTTTTGTCAAAGTAAAAAAGAAGGAGAAAAGTGAATTAGTCTAATTTCAGGAAAACTCATGGAAAATGTTGGAAAGATACAAATTTGATTTGGAGTTGTATGGTGATTATTTCTGAATATGATATTGCTATATAAAATTATTTGAATTGTTTGACCTGTGTAGAGCAATCTTTAATGCTTTCTTGTAAAGAATTAATTCACTGAAAGCCTGCACACATGCTGGAAGGTAAGTAGACAGTAGCCCAGAGAGCAATCTCTTTGCAAGCAGAACCACTGACTTTAATGCTGTGCATTCTCCCAAGTTATTCATAAAGGTCTAATAAGGCTCAGAAAAACAAGAGGATTTAGGCCAACAACAGCACATTCTCTGAGAGAGGGGAATAAAGGTGATGTCATTTGTCAGGCATTGGGGGAATATGCAGAAAATCAGACATGCTTTTGTGAGTTCATGAGTATTACAAGGGATCAAATCTGGGCTACAGCACAGCAGAAGCAATAAAAATGGGAGACTACTGGATAAGACACAGCAGGAGATAGGATTTTTTCACTCTTTCTCTCTGTGCCTCCAAACACATATATTTAAATAAAAACCAGGCTATGATATTAGTAGTCTTACCTGCATTCTCCATATGGCATTGGCTCAGAATCTGAAACACACTCCATCTGCAAAGACAGATAATGAACTGCATGAAGGTGTGTTTCTTCCTCAATATTTCTTCTACCTCTCAACTAATTTGCTTACTCCTTTAGCAATATAGCAGCACTCTGACTATGCTACAGACTTCCTCCCAACTCACTTCCTTTTGTTCTCTTCATAGTGGAACAAGGAAGCTCTCATTCAGTTTTGCAGAGGAAAAAAGGTACATTAAGCCAGTAGCTGTTTCACAAATAACTGCTCTGTCTTCAGAAAAGAGAAAAAAATTGTGGATGCAGGTTGAATGGAATCCTCTTGTGCACTAGACTGAGTGCCAGCCTAAAAGTTCAACATGACCAAGGAATGTGCAATCATAACCCAGAAAGCTAAGCATATAGTGGGCTGCATCAAAAGAAATGTGACAAGGTAAAAAGAGATGATTCTCCTTCTCTAGTCTGCTCTCTGGAGTACTGTGTCCAGCTGTGGGGTCCCCAACATAAGAAGCACTTGAATCTGCTGGAGTAAATGCAGAGGAGGGCCATGAAGATGATCATAGGACTGGAGTATCCCCCCTATGAGGACAGCCTGAGAGAGTTGGGGATGTTCAGCCTGGAGAGGAGAAGGCTCCAGGCATAACTTCCAGCAGCCTTCCAGTACCCAAAGTGGATGTATAGGAAAGCTGGAGAGTGACTTTTTATGAGGGCATTCAGTGGTAGGACAAGAATGACTTCAAACTGAGAAAGAGTAGATTTAGACAAGATATAAGCAAGAAATTCTTTACTGTGTGTAGTGAGACACTAGAACAGAGAAGCTGTGGATTTCCCATCCCTGGAAGTGTTCAAGGCCAGGTTGGATGGGGCTTTGAGCAACCTGGTCTAGTGGAAGGTGTCCCTGACAGTAGCACCTTGAAAATAGATGATGTTTATAGTCCATTCTAACTCAAACTATTCTATGATCTTATGAAATTTTCTTTTAAGGCTACTGTATTCATACAGTCATTAAGTGATGAGCATTACATAGCTGAATTTGTCCTACCTACTGAGGAAAATGCACATGCTCTTCCTTCAGACTGAGAATGGAATAAACACAGGAGTCCATTAAAAATAAAAGCTTAGTAAACGTGTGTATATATATATATATATATAAAAATATATATATATAGGAGTGAGGAGAAGGAGAATTCACTGAAATAGAGAAAGAAATCCTCAGAGGACAAATGGCCTTACACCAATGTCATCTCTCAGAGTATTCAATGCTTTGATTGAAAGAATCATGTTTTAATGTCTATGTAATTAGGACATCTGATTCCTCATTTTTCCAAGTGGTTGTGAGTTCACTTTTTATGCAATATAATTTTTAATATTAATCTTGATTTATTATGTGTAAAGTAGTCAATAATGCATATCATATAGATGTGTTCTCTGTGCTTCATTTAAGCAATTGCAGTGTGTGGAATAGACCATTATTAAACAGCAAGTCACATTGATTTACAGTAGCTGAAAACAAGGCTTCATGACTGTAAATCAGAGACATATATTTAAGTTAAATAAAATCAGAGGAGGATGATGCAGGACTATTATTAACCCACAATGACATTTGGTCTTGGAAAGCAGCAATTCATAGAAGGATTTAGGGGTTATTGCAACTAATCATCATGTCCTTTTAGGACAAAACTGAAGTGAAAGGGCCTAATGAAATCTTTGTGTGTATATATATAGATATATATATATATCTATATATATACACACACACATACTGATAATACGAAGAAGAAAAGAAGCAATTTGGTCTTTCTCTATACCACTGCCAAAATTGCTACTAGAATACTGTTCTCCATTTTAGTGTGCTCACAGCAAGCGAGATACAGAATCACAGAATCAGCTAAATGGGAAAAGACCTCTAAGATCATCAAGTCCAACCTTTGATCCAACACCATCTTGTCTCGGAGATGAGGTCACTGAGTGCCATATCCAGCCTCTGCTGGTCATGTATCACAGTTTAAACAAGAGGTACATGGAGCTCAAGAATTGGGCATAAACCTTATGGTGCAAAATTTGGTTACTGATGTGTATCCCGTCATTACTCCATCATTACTGACGTGTATTACACTTTAAGGAAGAACTTCATGGGGATATGATAAAGAATGGCAGTCCTGGCAGTAGTGACCACAAAACACTGGAGCTGAAGATCTAGAGGGAATGAAGGAAGGAGAGCAGAAGAGTACAGATCCTGGTGTTGAAACAAATTATGGCTGTACACATAAGGACAGAGGAATCCTAAACACAGGAGAAAATCACAGTGACCAAATGAGCATGATTTGTTTTCAAACACAAGATGAGCCACGTAGTCACATGCTGGAACTAAATGCTTGAACATGTGACAATTTTAGTACCAGTGTATCCTGGGAAAAAAAATACAAAACGATGTTTTCTTTTGTAACTTGTTGCCAGACTTTTAAATCTAGAGCACCTGAAGAACATAGTCTTTTCATTATGTCTCTAATTTTATAGTTATATAGGGTTTTTTTTAAACAAACAAACAAACAAACAAAAAAAGTGAAATTAAATACCCCTTCCTTCAAAATAAATGTCAAATCATAACAGAAAGAAACAGGTTTTCATAGTTTTTTTCTCAACAATCAGAAATGATCCCAAAATAGAATATATATACATTAACAAAAGAATTTTTAATATTTAGAAGAAATATAAAACTATCTTGAAATACATTCATGAAAGAAATCATGCAATATTTCCATAGAGTTTATTTTCTTAATGATTAGAAACTTTTTTTTTTTTTTTTTTTTTTTTTTTAATTTGAGAGGGAAGGTACTAAGTCCTTGGCACAAGCAGAAACACATTCCTGCTTCAAACTTTGATGTGAAGTTTTTAAAAACACATATGTTTTCAAAGTTCCCATTTCTTCCTATGTGAACTTTCCAGGTTTCTCAGTTGTGTATTAAAACAATTTCAACACAATGGATTCCTTCTTTCTAATCAAGGAGGTTGTATGAGTTTTCGAAAACATTACAGTGGCAAGCACATACATTGCAACAACTGTAGAAAACAAGCACAAGACTTTCATATTTGAAGCAATAATGCTGGAAAACAACATCAGCAAAGAAAAAATAGTAAAATACCAGTATCTGAGGAAAAATGCACTAATAACTGAAGTAAGTATTCTCCCAATAGATAAATATCTAATCATAAGACCCCTAAAATATTTTCTCCAAGTTACTTGTTCTTCTTTCAGAACAGAGAATTAGAATCCATGATCATTCCTCCATCAGGGAATTATAACATTATTCTCTTTGAGTTATTTTTCAGATAAGTTACCAAAGACAGCTAGACCTGAACTAATCTTTGTCTAAAATACTCTTTGTGCCACTGGAATGTCAGTGAACTGACCACACTTAGTCAGGATGAATGTAGTTTTTGATCTAGAGGAAGGTGTCCCTATCCATGGCAGGTGGGTTTGAACTAAATGATCTTTGAGGTCCCTTCCAACTCAAATAATTCTAATACTCTATGATCTTGGACTTCTGTGCCAACAGTTGTGCAATTCTAAAATATAATGGAATTGTTTGTTCTTAAATAATTTATTCTTCTGATGACAATCTATTACAGTGAAACATTCAAAGTGAGTTTTAATGGACAGAAACAAAACTTAAAATAAATTCATCTTTCTATTTGACCTCACTATAATGCTTAAACAATAAGAAATGACAGAGTGTGAGTAATGAAGCTATAATTCACACATTGTGCATGAGCAGGTACAACAGTGGAGTCTGAGTGTTGTTAAATTCACAAGGTGTGAAATATTATACCATAACTCAACAACCAGTCAGCTCTTAATTTACCACAAATAAATAGAAATGGAACTAGGTAAAACAACAACAAACAGCAAAACTTTATACTAACACCTTGGTAATACTGTGTAATATTACATCTAAAACAAGAAGTTTTGAGTATACTTTACTCATGAAGAGAAGATAAATCAACAATTTCCTGTAGGTTTTCAGAGGATTCAGAAGTAGTTCTCTGCATGCTGCCAGACCAGGTGAGCTCAGTGATGTATGCTGCGTTTGCTCTCAGCTGCTTGTCGGCTGCTGTGAGATGCATTGGTTAGTGCTCCAGCAGCACCTGGGCAAGAGGAATCCCAGCCAGGAAAGCTTGAATGTTTGTGCAGAGGTAGGAAAACACCAAGGGAAAGATTTTAAAATTCTGAATTCTGAAGATGTGAGTGATAGGTGATTTAGGTAACATGGGGATCTGTCTTGCCATGCCCTTCTTTTGTTTTTATGCATAGCTTCAAAATCACTGCCTGATTGAAACTCTCTGGTCAGCATCCATGGATCTTTTCAAAAGATTATATAACTCTCTGTGCATTCAGCCTTCGGCACAAAGTTCCTTGTTTGTTTGGGGGTTTTAACATATCTTCATAGTTTTAAACTTCTTATTTGACATTATTCCAATTAAGAATAATATTGTCATTGAAAGTTTCATGTAAGTATCATTTTTTTCTGGTAGTATTTATTTATGCTTTCAATAAGCTCTTCATACACTTTCAGAAATTTAAGACTTAAGAAACTTATTTTGCTTTTTTTCTCATTATAGTAATGAATAAACAACAAATGAAGTCAAACTTGCATTCAGAATATGAAATAAAGGCTCTAAAACATAGGCAAATTCAGTTAATCAATAAGCCAGTCAGGAAAGTAGTTAGGATTAACTAGTCTGGACCTGATACAGATTCTATCATGTTTTTCAGTCTGTGCAAAGTTCATAATGAGGGAGTTTTGATTTAGCTTTTAATAAAAATTTCTCTCAAGAGAGCAAATATTTAGTTTGTATCCAGATGCTAAAATTATTATCCCTGATTTCCTTTCCTGTGGACATGAAAAAAATCTGTTGATAGATACATCAAAGGTCTTTTTCATTGTCGCCTTTGAAAAATCATGAATTTTGAGGTTTTAATTTCATTTTTCTTTCTACATTGCATGTGTGTTTGACTTTTCATAAGGAAAAGACTTTTTAAATACTCCCAAATATTAACTTTAAAGAAATCAAAAAAACACTTGAAGGTATGTTGTTGTTCATGACATGATCCTGTGAAAATTTTCACTGAAGAATAAGATTTGCATAGAACTTGTTACAGCTATAGGAAAAATGAAGTGTTCATACTTTAGACTGATAAGACTCATAGGTGTCTTAGTGCATCTGGAATTCAATAAATAGAGTGTGAAAAGCTAATATTTTAATAAATATGTCTGTTAAAATTTTAAATGTCTCATCTAATTCTGAACAGTGAAAGAACTAAATGGAAAGTTTCTGGTGAGGGTTGGAGGGTGTTTCTGTTTCTCACAGAAATCAAGTTCAGTGAAAATTTATTTCTAAAAGAGAAACAAACTATTAAATGTCATTATGCATGCAGAAGAACCATGTTGTGTGGGAGACAATGTGTTCCCTGCAACTCTGTCAATGTTGTGCACTCTTTCAGCTTCAACTTAAATAAACAAATTGTTATATATAAATAATAATAAAACACTAAAAGCCAATGAATATGTTATTTAATATGCAATTAAGGTGTTATGCTGTTATGTTCAACATAATCAGTGGTTGGTTGGTTTGACAAAAAAGGCTTAGAAATAACTATCTAACCTCTCTTCTCTTTTGTAAAACATTTCTAGAAAAAAACCCTGCAACTTAAGAAAGGCAATCAGTGGTTCTAGTACTTTAGGCTGTTAAAACAGTTTTATACAATGTTATTATTAAAATTTGATAGTTGAACACTTTGAACAAGTGTTACAAGATAAGAGCTTGTCACTTTACCTGGTTGTTCCAAGTAAACTTGGAAATGAGTAAACTTGGAAATTTTAGTCATTTCTTCAGAAGAACATGCAAAATGAATACACATGGAAACTAAGTACTTTCTATTGCATCCAAAATACAATTTAGTGGAAGACCTTTTCCTTCTTAAAGTATTATTGATCTTGCATATATTAGGTTCTACAAAAAGATGTTTTCTGAATATCTTAATCTGATATCCCAATATCTTAGCCCTATCAGAGTGGATAAATAGTAAATGTATACAAATATATAAATATAAATATTATAAATATAAATAACCAGATGAGGTTGCAAAACAAATAAAACTAATAGGAACAAATATAGGTCTCTGTTGATCTAAACAGAGTCAGGCACTAGCAATATTTAGTTCTTATAGAAGAACATACTTCAATAACAGATGTAAGAGAAGATACTGAAGTATAAATGCTTACTACAAGGGTGGTGTGGCAGTAGAACAGGTTGCCAGCAGAAGCTGTGGATGCCCCATCCCTGGAAGTGTTCAAGAGCAGGTTTGGTGGAGCTCTGAACAACATGTTCTAGTTAAATGTGTCCAGGCCCATGGCAAGTTGGTTGGAACTAAATGATCCTTAAGGTAGCTCCAATCTTTCTCCTCAACCAATCATTCTATGATTTTATAACCCTATGAAATCTAGAGGACTTGAAGTCCTCTCTTGTTTCAAATGAGTGGTCTGGAAGTCATATCACTGCAAGCTTGTGAAAGAGGGATTTACTGAGCAGTTTGATAATTAAAAATGCATCACCAGTGCCAAATAACAGACCTATTATGCACTTTTCATGTGGAATATTAAAAACTGTTGTAAAAATACTTTCCTTTTGACATGTCTCTTGCTTGTTTCTCAAGTGGTCTTTAGGGACTGTTGACAAGTTTGAGAACTGTAGATAGCATCAGAAAAAGAGGCCATCTCAGTAAGAAGTACTTGAGAAAGTAAAGATTTCTAGATCAGATTCTGACTGTCTAATTTTGCTACCTATCTGGAATCTTACTCAAATGACAGCATAAGTAGTAGCATATGCTAGATTTGCAGTCTGTTAAATAATACACTGATTATAGCAGCAATTATATATTTTTAAAGTCATAATAACTAATGTCTGGAAGACTGTAAAATATTGAAGTTTGTTGAATTAGCAAACAAACAAAAACATATGTAATACCAGGGATAATTAATGAAAACATAATTGCCTTTTTTATTTTGTCAAATAGATTTCTACTGGTTTTTATATTTCATAACATGAAATACACTGTAATTTTTTTCAAATGATAGTTTAATAATTTGAGCTGTCACTAAAACATTCTCATATTTAAACTTTGTTGAGAGGGAAAAGTAATTGCCAAATTTTAGTGTGGATTACACAATATGCAGATTAATGAAATGAGAAAGGTTATACTGTATTTCAAATGATCATTCTGCCAGTAATTATTTGGAAAGCGATTTCTGGTATTAGTCTTACCACTGACATCAGAAAGAGTAGACTGAACTCATTTCTTTCCCTTTTTTTCCCCTTGGAGTTTGTTTTCAGGAATCACTTACTTGATCAGAGTGGATTAAAATGATGAAAAGTCTCCTGGACTCTGCTGTTTTATCTAAGGGTAAGACTTATCCTATCATTAAGCTCTACAGCTGCTTTTCCCTCTCATTTCTTCACAAGGAAAAAGTGCAAACATAGGAGTGGAAAATTCAGGGCATTAAAAGGTCAACCAGAAAGTCTCAGTCTTCCCTTTAAAGCATGAAGATTCGTTCTGGCTGTGAGCACTGTAAGTAGGGTCCATGCTTTTGTAATCTCAGAGACTGTTGCAGTGTACATTACATGGACTACAATTGTAGTTTGGAAAGTAAACTTGGGCCAATATGTAGCAGTCCACTCACTACAGAAGGGATTAAGAGATTTGTTGGTGATCATTTGACTGGAGATAAGAATCAGATCCCTAGACAAAAAGGAAGCTTAATTTAGAGCTGTAGCAAATAAGAGAACAGTCAATATGGAGAAAATAGCAGACTGTGTAGAAAAAATAAATCACAAATTCATTTTAATCTTTTACTATAAAAGGATATGGCAACTTATATTTCAAGGAATAAATGTACCACTGGTTGAACTGGAAAAATCACCCCCACTATGAGCAGAGTGATTTTAATCACTTCTTGTTTGTGAATCTTTAACATCTACTACTGGCCATGGGGTCAGTGGCAGGAGAGTGAGCTGACAAGATAATTGCTCTTGTCTACTGCTACAGTAGCTGAACAATGATCTTCTATATCTGACACTGATGAGGAGACCTTAAGTTCATGCCTCTAGTTCTCCTTGTTTTAATTTGCTCCAAAACTTTATTTCAGGGCTCTAAGATTTAATGAGCAGAGCTAGATTTTTGTTTAAGGCATATTTATGTGGATTTTTCTAGACAGAACAACTTAAGAAAATGGAATTCTTGAAGGCACGTGTTGTAGGATACCAAAAATCTTGCTTTAAGCTTTTATTCCTACTTATTTTCCAAACAGAAATAAATCACAAATCTGTTCTACAATGGTCTACAAAAGACAGAGCAATATGATATGTAGTAGAACTGACTAAAATATCAGTAATTTTAAGCTATGGGAAATCCTTTTAAACTTTTTGAGATATACATGGATTACGAACCAAAGAAATTGAATGAGCACAATTATGTAGAGTATTGTTTCTGAGTGTCTTGCAATGCTGTTTGTTTTTTGGATTTATATGTATTAATTTCTGTCAGCTAATACTTTAATAAGAAAGGATTTATTATCACTACAAGAGCCTGAATTGCACTTGAAAAATTGTCTTTAGCCAAATGTTCTTTATAGGAGATAATTGGGAGAAGTCATGCTAAGTCTCAGCAGCTGTATCAGACTGAGGGCTACTTACAAAAATATTCTTACCATGTAGCTGGCAGAAAGAACAGTAGTATATATATGTGACAGATTGAGCTAAGATGAAGTGTGATTCTACTTCAACTATAATACAAATGGGAATAGCAGGTACAAGCTCTGTACTATATGCCAAAAGTAAAGTCGCTTGAAGAGTTATACTGAATACTGATAAAACACCCCAAGAAAAAAAATTCCCAGTATACAAAAAAGGTGCAAAGGAAGCAGGAGGAGGCTTGTTATGGCAAAAATAATAGTAGAAAGAAGAAAAGGCACCCCTCTGTTTCTCATCTAACAATTTCAGTTTGTAGTAACATGTACAGGTTACTTGAGCACATCCTATTGATGTTCAGACTTTAAACTTCTTTTAACTTAGGTATATAGCTTATGGATAACTTTTAGGATATTATTGAAAAGAACATCTTTAATTCCCTGAATAACTAGAAGAAACAAATGCCTTTAAAGACCTCTACCGGGACAGTCTTTCTGCCTAAGTGTTCAAACATAAGCAGGCACAACCTTTTTCTGTAGATTTTCAAAGGTACCCTCTTTTCCCCAGTGACTATTGACATTTTATTTGAAAGCATTGCTTTGTTCCACTACCATCTACATTTTAGGCATAAGAGCATTGATGGAGTTGTGCAGGTTAGTCAAGCAGACTCACCATGTGTTGTTAGTAGAACTGGAGGAAATACACGGGTGTAGAGACATAAAATTTGTACCTATCTCAGGCATTAACAAAATTATATGTTTATTAAATAAATAGAATTACTAGTTTCAAAAACTTAGGATCTAAATTTTTCAGACTCATCTGAAACATGAAAATAAACTTGTTCAGTGTTCTTTCACTTTGTGAAGCTCCAAATACATAAATTACTATTGTTATTATATTCTTATGTACCAGCCAACAAGGTAATAATTTTTCTCTCATGCTGCAGTGAAAGAAATTACAAAAGAACTGATCAAATTAATTTAGATGTTAGAATTGCACAAGAAAAAGGTGTTATTGCATACAAAAATACAAGAATCAGAGTCGTAGAGTTTTTCTCAGCATATTGGACTCTTCTCTTTGGAATGATTGGGCAAATAAGATTTTTCTGATAATGTTTAATGGTTTATTTGAAACATATGACATATGATGGGGATTAGGTTTCATTCTTCTCGGGAAACATACAGTTGAGAAGTACACTGGCCTAAAGTGTAACTATGTATAGGCATCAAGAGATATCTGAACCTGCATCTAACTACATTCTGTTAAGATTTATTTAATTTGCTTCTCTTTTCTTTTATAGCAGGGAAAATAGCAGCCACTCCTTTACATGCTTCCTTGTGATGCCAAGTCACAGCAACATAATTTAGAACAAGCAAAAATTTAAAGCACCATAATTTAGAACAGGAAAAAGGCAGAGATTTATAAATTCAGCTAGATAAGGCATATGCCAGTCATCTCTGACCTTCTTTTTGAATGATCAACCCATCTGTTTTGAGTGCATTTCTGCTCCATCTAGCAACAGCTCCTGCATAAACTTTTCATGAATTGATTACTTTAGACCAACACACCCATTCAGAACCAGCTGGATATTTTTGACATCTCCCAACTCCATAAATTGTGGGAGGCAGAGATATTAAAGACCAGAGTCAATCTGATTCTCATTTAACTTTTTCTCTAAAGCAGTATTAAAATACTAAGTTTCATCCAAATGTGTTAAAATACTATGAGCCTTAAGACGCTATAAACCATCCTGTTTTCATGAAGAAATTGCTCATTAAAGCAAAAGGGAAGCAAAATGGATTAATCCAAATTAACAGAAGAGGGTGCCACTTGCTTAGGGGAACAATTTTCACATAGTAGTAGAAAGACCACTACCTATTTGCCCTGCACTGAAGACTTTAGAGGCCATGAAGCAACTCTGAATTAGTACTAGGTATTAGAATGGAATCCAAGGATGATAAGCTTATATTGCTCTCAACAAAAGAGTTTGTCTTCTCTGGTGTTCTGGGGTTCTTAGGAATGAAGACACTTTAAAGCCTTATTTGTTTCCCATGTCCACAGTTTGATTTTGTAACTTGGAATTTGTAAGAGAAACATACTTCCACTCATCCCAAGTTTCTCTTACCAAATTGGTTAGTATTTTGCTGGTGTTAGCTGTTTGCAGACAGAGTAGATAATCTAGTTTTCAGGAGCAACTCTTCATACTCTTCTATCCCTAGAGAGAACTGAAATGACTTTGGGGAAGAACTAGGATCCTTCCACTTTCTCACAAGGTCTTGCCATTTAGTACCTAGGTATTCAAAATACTATTTTTGCTATGAAGAATGTGTAAAAGATTCAAAAGCAGATGTTTCACATTAAGAATTTCTCATAATGTATCTTTGTATCCAGGGACACTCTAACTTGTAAGCTTTGATATGGAACGACAAGTCTGAAGGAAATGAAATTTATCTTTAGAAGTCAGGTCTTTCACAGGTTAATATTCTCTTTATTCAGACTTGAACTCTATTTTGACTCAGCTTCTATGATCTGTGCACTATACTTATTCTGTCTGCACAGATTAACTGAGTAGTTTAGCCACCATGTTCTTCCACCAGTCTCGCAGATTACTAGGTCAGTAGAGCTCAAGAGAGAAGTAAAAAAGAATTAAAATGGGAAGGGTAGTGGTAAACATGCATGGTAAATGGGGAAGTAAATTTCATCTGAAGGAAGAAATGTAAAGAATTTTAATTAAGCAAGAAATTAATGGAATCATAGAATGGTTTGGATTGGAAGAGATCTTAAAGATCATCTAGTTCCAACCCCCCTGCCATGGGCATGAACACCTTCCACTAGACCAGGCTGCTCAGAGTTCCATCCACCTTGGCCTTGAAAACTTCCAGTGATGGTGCATCTACAACTTCTCTGGGCAACCTGTGCCAGTGCCTTGCCACCTTCATATTAAAGATTTTTTTCCTAATATCTACTCTAAACCTACCTTCTTTCAGTTTAAAACAGTCCCCCCTTGTGCCATCGCTACATGGTCTTGTAAATAGTTTCTCTCCATCTTTCTTGTAGGCTCCCTTCAGGTACTGGAAGACCACAATTAGGTCACCCCTAAGCCTTCTCTTTTCCAGGCTGAACATTCCCAGTTCTCTCAGCCTTTCCTAATAGGAGATGTGCTCTGTCTCTCTAATAGATTTGATGGCTCCTCTGGACTCATTCCTTCCTGTGCTGAGGATCCCAGAGCTGGACACAGAACTGCAGGTGCACTCTCACTGGAGCAGAGTGGTGAGGCAGAATCACCTCCTCTGATTTGTTGGTCACACTCCTTTTGATGCAGTCCAGGATACCATTTGCTTTCTGGGCTTCAAGCACACATTGCAGGATCATGTTCAACCTCCTATCAATGAACACCCTCAAGTCCTAATAGAGGACTACTTTCTGAAAGTCAGCAGAATATAAGACGCTTTGGCAAGGAAACAGGGTTTCCGGTCATACCTTGAATTCTAGATGGTAGTTCAAAAGATTTTGGTGATAAAAACAAAAAACAGTGCCAAAGTATATTTTTTTATTACGTTTTAGGTCTGCTCTTCCCAAATTGTCTTAATGGAAGACTAATGAACATAAATTCAACTTACTTAAAAAGTGGTTCAGAGGAAATTATTCTCAAAAGTTGCAGTATGAAATGGTGAATTTAAACCCTATAAGCCTCCTAAAGACCTCTTGGTCTTACTTACTTGGCCTTTTAGAGTATAGAAGTGAGATTTTCAAATGTGAAGTTTAAGGAGAAAGAGGCCAAAAAAAATATTAATCGATTATTATTTCTAAAAACAGTGTTGATATACTGGATTTGAACTACCAATACACTGCTATTCTGTCCAAATCTGCACAGTGATCTTTGTCCTACCTCATATGTGTTTACTAAAGTCGGTGTTTAGTAGATTTTGATGAGAAGCTTGGGCATATGTCTAATATATGAGTATCACTCTGTTGTCACATATATCTTGAAATGAGAGATGTTAAAGACATCACCACTTGACATGATGTGAAAAACTTTATTATGAGAAGGGCTAAAGAAGGTGGGTTTATTTTAATTTTCTGGCCTGTTGTTTTTTTCTAACAATAATTCTTCTACAGAGCTCTCAGTTCAGGAACTTTTCTTCTATATGGTATGTTTATGATGCTGTCACTGCAGTGTGGTGCTGTGAGATGCAGGCTAATACATGCTGAGTTCTCATTTTCCATAGATGAAGTTACTCAGCTTAATGTTAGGCAAAATGCGTCTTTGCAGTGACTGCAATAAAAAACTTGCCAAGGACCCAGTCTTCCTTTCATCAACAGTGGAATATTAATTGTAATTAGATTTAGATTTGGAACAGAATTATAAACCTTTGAGGAGAACTCTGAAAGGAATTTGGAGTCTCAGATCTCTTTCTTATGTTTTTGTAATTGTGCTAATTATAAAAGACAGGTGTAGTTAGGCCTAAAAAGTGTTGAAGAGAGTTTTCATATTTAGTTCACTTGGACCAAGTTTTGTATTTTTCTTTGTAATTGTCCTGGTGAAAAATAAAAGGGAATGACATAGAAAAAATGGAAACACTGTATTCTTCTCCTGTAAAATATAATTGATTGTAGAACTTATTCTTTCAAGAAGTTGTCAGGTTATCTGAATTTCCCTTCTGAAATTGCTGGACTGAATGAAACCCATAATAGCTCATGTGAAGGATTTAAGAAGACAAGAAAGACAGTTTGATATTTTAGGATGTGTCTCCTGTGGAAGTCTTTTATGGTAGTTTGAAATCATCCGTGATAACAATGATTTTAAATGGATACATCCAATAGGACATAGAGAAAGAGAAAAGAGAGAAAGGGAGAAGACAGAAGGAAGAAAGGAAAGGAGGCAAAGGAGGGAAAGGAAGGAGGGAAAGGAAGAAAACAAAGGAAAAGTAAACCATCCCAAAAATCCAAAATCCTTCTTAGTTCTTCATTTGCAAATGCTCTGGGAGAGACAAATTTTGTGCAAATATGATTATTTAGATTCTTCTGAAATTGAGAAGATGCGTGGAGATCAACTGGGTCCCAAGAAGAAATCTACTGGTCTGTAGGCCCTGTAGATCAGGTAAAACCGGAACAAGGTGAGAAAGTACATTTCTGAGAATTCATATAGAGCTTCATAGGAAAAAATCTGTAATACTAAAACTGAAATTTTCTTCAAACTTGTGTTATGAAGTGGTGAATATTACAATAAAGTAACACTCATTTAAGTAATGTACTATTTTATGAACAGGAAAATATTACTCTGTTCTAACGTATGTAATCAACAGACTCATTTTTCATTATGTATGACCTCAATACCAGTGTTATTTGTATTCATTTCCGCTTTGTGTTTCAATTTTAAAATTAAAAAAAAAAAAATTCTTTGTTCATTAAAGTCTCTATTTTTGTACAAGCTCATAGCTATAGTTAACAAGAATAAGAATAGAATTTATTAAATGAGTAGAATATTATACCTTTGAACACCTGGGTACTTCTGAAATTTTATTTAATTTAACTAAGAGAAGAATTCTCTATGTACATAGAGAGCAAAGTGCAAGAGTTGTGATCCACCATACGGCTTTATAGAGAAGTTTGACCTGAATGTATTATGTTGTTTTCTTTAGATCAGAGGGAAAGTAAAGCAAACAACGATCTTACTACCTAATACTTTCATATAACAAATGTAAGAATTTTTAGGTAACTTAAAATAAGAATACATATGAGACAACTGGTCACAAAAAAGATCAAATTTGTAAATTACTTCTAAGATATGTTTGAAAACAGTCTTTGAACTAATCCTGCAGGTTGATTTCCTGGTTTTGCAGAGACTTATTGTTCTGTTTTTGTAAGTCTCTTCTCCATTTTGGTACCTGTTAAATATGTATAACTATGGCTTCCAGTTTAATTAGTTTCTTCTAAGGCTTAAAGTGTATATGCAGAATTCCTATACATTTTTGGATGAATAATGGAAGAGGATTGCATCCCTCTGTCTGCCTTGAAAATAAAATCCAAATTTTCTCAATCATAGGTATAAATTATTTCTACGGAAACATATGAAGATTTTAGACTATAAACTAAGCTTAATCTCTTTGATTCAGGATCAGCAATGATTAAATATATTGTGTTTTTCAAACAGTATATTATGAAATATTTCTTAAAAATATTCAAATTGCTTTTTTCAAGTGACTCACTTATCTTTTAGGAAATACAAGCATTATGTGAAAACTGCATGTTTCAGAATGGTACTTGTAACTTATAAAACTTACTATACAACTCACAAAACTTACTATATAAATCACTTTGACATTTTAGATAAGTATCATATCCTCTTTCCTTTTGTGAAAAGAAATAGAGAGAGTTGCTTTTAACATGGGAAAGATAAAAAATATCTGAGTGCATTTTTAATAGATTTATAGGCAGAAACTGAAAAAAAAAGTCTTCATTTTTTTTTTAAACTTTGATTTCACCACTATGGAAATGACCTTGCAATTTAGACTATGCAAAACTTTAAACAACCATGGCTGCTTCTGTTTACATATTCATCTTAGTCTTATAATGCCATTGATGTCACATATTTAATTCATATATTTAATGTAGATGTTATGGAGCATAGTGTCTTGAATGAGTTCACTGGATTATTTTTCTACAATATCTTAGACTGAATTAATGCAATAACCTTTTATCTTTAAATTTAAATATAGGAAAAGATCTGTATTTGTGAAATTGTTGTGATGAGCTCATTTTAAGTAGTGGTTATTAAGGCAAATTTAAGAAATATTCCTTTCATCAGCTTCACACAGATTATCGTACAGGAGATCAGGAAGGTTAAAAGACAGAATTCCACCAAGTCTCTTAAACGGATTCAAAGGAACATTTTATTTATCTTTACGCTACAGCCTCTCTTCCTGTGGAAGGAAGGGAAAGAAAAAAAGGAAAAGAAATAAATTGCAGAGTTTCTGCAATAACTTCTAGTGCCCTTCCTGGAACGTCCATATCTTCCCTGGAAACATTAATGTTTCCTAATGAAAGACAGTATAACTTAATAGCAGTCTTCACTGTGTCTCTTGAAAGACAATGAGACATGTGAGATCCGTAAAGCAAATTATCCATTTTGGTGATTTTTTTCCTTTTATTGTTTGAATGTACAAATATGCACCTCCCTTTTCACTTAGACTCCTTTTTACATATCATAACTGGATGAAGTACTACAGCATTTGTTGACTCATTCTTCCTCTCAATGGTAGAGACAGATTTCATACAAAACAAAGACTTTCTATTTTTGAAAATAGTACAAATTTTGGGTGTGATGATCCTGGAAAATGCTGCAAAAAAGTATGAATATTCATTTAATTGGAGAAGATAATTAAAGTCAGTGGGATTCACTTACTCTGCTATTAATAATAAGATGCAATTGTAGGAGTGTTTCTAAGAGATGAATTAGCAAAACAAAAAAGTAAAATGGATTAGTAACTCATCATCAATAACTACCACTCACAGACTTATACTGCAAATCTCTTTTTAAGACTCACACTGATCTGTTCTGGAAGCAGAATAAACTTATTCAGTGAATCATTCACAGAACAGAAATTATCAGAAAAATAAGCATAGCAAGAGTGAATTCACTGGAATAATGCAGTAAAACTGCAGTAAAATGTTAGCGAGGTAACAAATTGAAGAATTATAAAATCAAAGAATCAGAGGATGGTTGATGGTGGCAAAGAACTCTGGAGATCATGCATTCCAGAAACCTTCCTCAAAACAGAGTCAGCTGGAGTAGCTTGTTCAGTACTGTATTGAGCTGGTGTTGAACATCTCCAAAAAACAAAAGACTCCACAACTTTGGGCAACTTATTCCAGAATATGATTACAGTCACACTAAAAAAGTGGAATTTCTTGTATTTCAGTTTGTGTCTGATACCTGTTGTTTTTTCACTGGACTCTACTGACTCTAGCTCTTCCATTTTCAGTCCCCCCATCAAGCTTTTGTACATATGGATAAAATTCCCCTAGAGCCTTATCTCCTTCAGCTCTCTCAACCTCTCCCCATACGACAGATGCTCCAGACCCTCAGAGACCATGGCCCTTCACTGAACTTGCTGTACACACCACCCCAGATGCTTCTCACCAGCGATGAGCAGAGAGGAAGGATCATCTTCCCCAAGCTGGTGTCACTCTGTTGCAGCTTAACAGGTAGGTGGCATTCTTCTTCTTAGGGGCACAATGCTGGCTTGTGGTCATCTTGTGGTCCACTAAAATCCCTGGTCCTTTCCTGCAGAGCTTCTTTTCAGCCAGGCTTCCTAAACCTGTACTGGTGCATGGGATTATTCCTTTTCAGATATTGGGCTCCAAAACTCCTTTTGTTGAACTCCATGATTTTCCTATCAGTCCATTTGTCCAGGCTGTAGAGCTTTCTTGAATTGTAGGACTGGTCAATCAGCCACTTCTAAAGAAGGAGTCACATTTTGCTGTTTGTCTTATTTTTTTTTAGGGTATGGGAAGGATAGGAAAGCAAATGTTAAACCAGTGAAAGCTTCTCTGATTTAGAATCATTTTTCCCTTTGAGCATTATCCAATTGCTATAAAACAAAATTTTATTTAAAAAAAAAAAAAAAGGAAATTGTCAGTGGATTTCACAGATGTTTAAGATCCCTGTCAAAAATGGAATGCATAATTTGATGTTTCATATTCATGCAACTGTACAGTATACCACAGTGTTAAATATGTAAGTAGCACTGCTCCTTACACTAAGCATTCTGCAAGCCTACATCAGTATGAATATGACCGAGTATGAGGATGGAGTTCAATATGTTCTATAAGTAGGCAGAGTTTAAATCATTTAACTGACTCACATAACTGGACATTTTAGATGGTGACATGGAAGTGTTATGCTTTCTGGAGCATTTTAGTTTTACTTCAAAATTGCTTATTTGCATGAGTTGACGTTAGCTGACTGAAATAAACATTCAGCCTCAGCTAAAATGGTCAGTTGAAATATTAGCAATTTATGCTGAGGCCAAGTAGTGCTTTCAGTCTCCCATGTCTGGGTATGTGCCATAGCACCCAAATATGAGTATTCTGGTTCGTGAGAATAAAATCCATACATGGCGCAATAGAAATTTCTGAAGATCACTTTATCAAATATAAAAAAGATGGAGAATTCAAAGTGTGTTTATAAGTTCCAGCACAGATTCAGATCTTTGTTTTCCTTCTGACTGCTAGTATCTATTACTTTATTTTTTGTTATGATAAGGATTCAATTATGAGGGCTTAGTAAATTTAATTATAAACTCTGACTCACATTTCTCGTGATCTTCCACCTGAGGATATAGTCTAGTATGGCATAAAGAGATAAGAAATAGAGAGCATCTCTAGAAATCTCTCAAATAAAGAAGACTGACATCCACCTTTTAGGCATCAGATAATGAATATTTCTAATTGGTGTGTGTAAAGAAGTTCTTGAGGTCACTCTAAATACTGTGGACCTCTACTTTACACTGTGTCTCTCTCTCTCTAAACCTTAATCTAAACTTACCATCAGTATGCACAAAGATGAAATTGCCTCAAACTAATGCATACTTGCCAAATGTTTTGCTTTTGTTTATGTGACAAAGATTGTCAGGGTACACCATACAAAGATATCCTTAGTTGAAAGTGAAAATAATAGAAAAGAAGTTAGCAGAGAGACCAAGGAGACTGCTCTAGATGTATGATTTACGAACTTGAATATAATTCTGGAAAATTTAGTATGGTAGCAGACAACCTGTCTGAAGTTTTCCATGGTGTGATGTAAAAGCACTGAAATCCAATGCTGGGCATGCAAAATGGATTCAAAAGCATATTCAGTCTCTGATAGAAGTGTTCGGTCAATACAGAAGCCATAAGAAAAATTTGCAAAGGTGGATTTATTAGTTTACACACTACACAATTATCAGTTCATAACTAAGTGAACATGTTGCAGATGATGTCTTTTTCTAACATATTGGACAGAAAAAAGCTATTTGTATGCCACAAATATTAAGACTAAAACAACAACAACAAAAAAGATAAGCTAGTACTGCAACTCTTTTTCCCCAGTTGAATTTAAAAGAGGAGGAAAAAGAAGGAAATTATAGGTTCAATATGCAGAAATAGTTTTATTCTTATGAAATACAACATCCAGAAAGAAAGTACATACAGAATGGTAAGAAAAACCCCAATATTTGATATGACACATTGACTCGAGTTTTAACAGATTACAGACATAATTTTAGTGGCAGGAAATTAGAAATATTGCAAAGTGTTATGACTTTAAACACATTAAATCCAGAGCATCTGTACTGTAAAGCTTTGAAGAAACCAGTAATGATATTAGGAGACTGATATTTGAAAAGCTGAAAAGTCAAATTCGAGCTCATCTTTGATGCTGGCAAATTTTGGTATATCCTATGTGACAGGGATTCTACTTACCAAAATACAGTCTGCCAGAGTCTCATAACTAGATTATCTAATTAAAAAACTATAATTAAAAAAAAAGTTTTTGTAAACTCATGCATACACAGCAGCAAAAGTGAAAGGTCACGTAATTGAATGTATTTATATCTATGAGATATGCAAATTGTGTTTAATAGCAAAAGACAGCAATATTTGGTAAACAGGATATTGTGATTTAACCCCAGCTGGTGATTAAACACCACAGGTTCCCTTGCTCATTTCCTCTCTACCCTAGTGAGATGGGGAAGAGAATCAGAAAAAAAAAAAAAAAAAATCCTGAATTGAGATAAGAACAGTTTAAGAAACAAGGTAAAATATAATAACACTAGTAATACTAAAAACAATACAAATAATAAATTATTGTATGAATTAACAAATTGTATGAATGAATGTGATGAAAATGAGGGGGAGAGAGAGAGAGAAATAAAACCTAAGAAAAAACAAGTGATGCACAATACAATTATTCATCACTGCTAGCTGCTGCCCAGCCCATCCCCAAACTGTGATTGGTGACTCCTGTCTAACTTCCCCCCCTAGTTATATACTGAGTATGACATTCTGTGGTATGGAATGTCCCTTTGGCCAATTTGAGTCACCTGTCCTGAACATGCTCCTTCCCAGCTTTTTGTGTATCTCCTCACTGGCAGAGTACAATACCCTGCAAAGTTTGTTATTATATTATTCTCATAATCCAAAAAAAGACACTGTACCACATAACTCTATCCCAGCTAAACCAGAACACTGGATCTTGCTCACATAATGCGTGTTACAAACACAATATGTTACAAAATGGGAAAGCTAGAGATGGAAAAAAGACACCTTCAACTTTTCTTTAAAAAGGAGCAAGAAGATAGATTCAAAGAGGTTAGAAATAGATTATGGATACAAGGGAACTAAACAACATCAAAGTCCTTAGGAAAAACAATACTTTAAATAAAACCTCCTGAGATGTTTCAGGGTATCAAGACAAAAGAATACATATACTTCTAAGATGGTATAGACTTTATTTTAAACTTTTCACATTGCCTATTTCCCTTTTGACTTTGAGACATATGGATAGCTGGACTTTTAGAATCATAGAATCATTTAGGCTGGAAAAGATCTTAAGATCACTGAGTCCAGTTGTTAACCTGACATGGCCAAATCCACATCTCCAGGTGCCACATCTGCAAACCTTTTAAATACCTCTAGGGATGGTGAATTAACTGCAAGGTTTATGTTCTGCTGTTTGTTCCTTCTTAAAGATTCATATTAGTTCTAAATTCTGGCTTTTCTTTTTTCAGGGCCAGGAAGAGTACCGTGACCACATGCATCAGTTTTGCAGGAAAGCGTGTTATTTGTTTGCTAATTTGTCAGCTAAAACATCTTAATTTTGATTTAGTAAACATATCATCTGGCTTTTGCTTTAGTGCCTTTCATGTAAGTGTCACGGTTACACTGACTGAAGATAAGCACCACTTAAATAAGTTCAGGCAATGCCTAATTGCAGGCAAAGTATAGTTTAAGCTTTTAGGGTAAAAGCTATGCCATGGCAACTTTGCCAATCACCTGTGTATTGTTATGCCAGTGCAGAGTTACCATTAAGGGTGTTTTTCAAGCACAACATTCTGGTACCAGTGAAGTAGAAATAGGTTCACAAGCACTGTGGACAGTTGTTGATCTGCTGAGTCATGACAGAAAACATATAGCAGCAAGTGGTACTTTACATTCCACCAGTGTATATTTCTAATTTATGTTTTTGTCCCCCAGGAAGCCTGTGATAAACAACATTTCTTGCACAAGGGAATTGGTATGGGATTGCATTAATTTTTCCTTTTCTTGATTGTATTCCAACAAGCCCAGTAAAACTTTTTAGACATCAGGGATAGGTTTTACAAAAAATTAAGGGTCTTCTCTTTTGTGATGCCCCAGCATATCAAATGAAAGAAAGCTATACTCTCTGAAATCATATGAATATAGTAATGTCTTATAACACAATATTCAGGAAAAGGTATTTCTGTGCTAATTGCTCTTCATTATCTCTTCTACAAATTCATTGTCCTTTTTTCCTTTTTATAGCAGATCTAGACATTTGGATCTTTAAAACCAATTTAGTTACATAAATAAAAGATTGAAGTGCCTTTTTTTCAGAGGCTGAGCAATGCTAGTTATTTATCAGTACCCAGTCAATACTGTCACAAGACTTTTCAATTCGGAATATTATCTTCCATGGATAGTGCCTTTAATATTTTTTGTATGGTAAAGGTAGTATTAGCAAATAGAGTAAGAGGAGTTTTAGTTCTCCACTTCTCCACCTTAATTTTTAATTTTATTTTTTCTCCTTTCCTTTCCTCCATAAGTTAAAATCAACATCTCTGTGTGAAGAAGACTTGCTGTCAGCAATCTACTTCATGGGTGCCAAGAGTGGCATATAGGTACAGTGTGAACAGCAAAGAACAGGGCTAATTGAGTATTGGAAATTAAAACTTTGTAAGGGAGCAAAATAATGTTGACAAAATTAGAGTGACAAATAATCTTTCTTTTCAGAGCCGTAATACAGCTCATAAACAAAGAAATAAATCTATTTCAAGTTTTGTGGCTATGTAGAGTGTATATTTTTTGCATAAAATATTAACTGAGTGGTTCAATAATTTCCTATCTAAATCAGCTACAAGTGACCTCCAAATAGCGACATTTATGTAGTGCATAAATCCTTTCATAAGAATTAAAACTAGAGTGAAAAGAAGGAAAACAGCTAGCCTGGCATGAATGAAATGGATAAACACTGGGACACAGAAAGGATATCTCAAGTTACAAAATTGCAACAGAGAGGGCTTAGTATCATAGAATCAGATGGTTGGAAAGGACCTCTGAGATCATCAAGTCCAAACCTTGATCCACTACCACCACAGTTACTAGACTATGGTACTAAGTGCCACATCCAGTCTCTTAAACACCTCCAGGGATGGAGAATCCAACACCTCTCTGGGCAGCCCATTCCAATGCCTGATTACCCTCTCTGTAAAGAACTTCTTCCCAACATCTAACCTAAACCTTCCCTGGAAGAGCTTGAGACCATGCCCTCTTGTCTTAGTGATAGTTGCCTGGGAGAAGAGACCAACCCCCACCTGGCTACAATCTCCTTTCAAGTAGATGCAAAGAGTGATGAGGTCTCCCCTGAGCCTTCTCTTCTCCAGGCTAAACAACCCCAGCTCCCAGCTTATGTGTCAGCATAGCCAAGGGGTTTAAAAAGGTGTTCCGTTCCATTGGTATTATTTAGAAGATAAGCAGTTAAAATATATTTTATGTATTTTGTTAGGCAATTGCATATATCCATAAAGGACAAAACTAATCTTCTGGGTTCTGTGTGGAAATAAAACCCAAATTCATTGTGCCAGAGCAAATACTAAATAGATTTTCATCAAATTATTCCCTCCTCTTTTTATGTTTAACCTTCAGATAGGTGTGTGATAAACTGCAACCCCACTTTTATAAGGGAGAAAATAAGATCTTGTCAGGCTTTCTTAGATGGGGAAAAAATTTTCAAGTGTACATACACTTGGTGAAAATCATGAGAGAACTGAGGGTGGTAAAGCAAAAAAGAAAACTGTGAGGGCAAGTGGCAGAAGAAAACTACTGGTTTCACAAATGGAAAAAAAAAAAAGGAAATAAAAATATATTCTCCTCTTCTGGTTCTGAACAGTGAATTTATTTTCTCTTTCAGTTTAAGATTATCTCAAAAGAAGCCTATTAATTCAGGTTGGGATTTTACAGAGTCTGTGTTGGCTTATCTGTGCTTCCATTAGGAGCAGTGAAAAGTTTACTCTTCAGCTCAATCAGCCTTAAAACATTCTTAGCTGCTCTTGAAAATCTCCAAGTAGGTTACCTTAAGGATTTCCTACAATTGAAATCAAATCTGAATGCTTTAGAGTAGAAATACTTAACTTCTTATAATAGCCCACCCACTAAGTTCACTTGTCAATATGCTGCTACTATCACCTCAATACATAAGAGTACTAGAAAAGAGAACTACACTATGCAGCAATATAATGCTTTTTGAGATGTGATCTACATATTAAAAGGGATATATAGTGGTGATAATTTGGTTGTTGG
>NW_020955532.1:902760-995876 GCF_003031625.1 Empidonax traillii
TTTTTTTTTTTTTTTTTTTTTTTTTTTTTTTTTTTTTTTTTTTTTTTTTTTTTTTTTTTTTTTTTTTTTTTTTTTTTTTTTTTTTTTTTTTTTTTTTTTTTTTTTTTTTTTTTTTTCTTTCATTCTTTTCTTCGTTCCTAGTTTGTTTTTGTTCTTTTCTATTTTACCAAAGAAAACAAACTCAAGTTCATTTAGTCTTTTGTTTATTACAGCTCAGGATTTTTTCTGTGCATTTTACCATATAAGTTTCACTGGATATATATACATGAAATTGTTGATGTGATATAATGTGCAATCATCCTTTCAGTGGAAGATTCAGCCATCCAAGACTCCCACAGCGTAAGGGGACTAAGAAGGATAGACAGTCAGGCAAATAGTAGAATACACTGATCTCACAAATCTGTATACAAGTTACTGGCTCCCCTCTTCTGTAAACACAGTTTCAATCTACTTCTGAGCAGCAGAAGACGTCTGGCCCACAGAACATGGTCTTACATCCCAGGGGGGAATCCTAGCTTATAATTAGGTTGAACACAGTCGGCAGGTAGGGAAGGGGAGAACTTGGGAAGGTGTTCACTTCTACTCAGTATGCTTAAAAGAGCTTTTTTTTCTTTATTAATACTGCTCTGATGGAAAATGCATACCTGTTCCAGAAAACACGAGGTATATCCACTTAGGTGTCCTTGCCACTAGGATACTTTCCTGATGGTTCTTCTGTCTCCATAGTTGTTGTATTTTGGGCTACAAAGTGGCTTTCAGTGAAGATGTCTATTGACCTGCTGGCTACAGTACCCTTGGATGATTCCTCTATGTAACTAGAGAGCAGTTGCAGGCAGACTGAATTCCAAGTGAATGGAGACACTCATATTTCACATTTTTATGTGCTCATAAGCATATAGAATTTGTACCTTGAGAAGCACTTAACTGTTGTTAACCAAGTCATAATCACTTGAAATTTTGGTGAAAGGCATCTAAGCCAGACAGATCTCTTTCTATCCAAAGAACTCACCATGTAAATTTTCCAAACATAGTATTCCTGTGGAAACTTTGAAAGAGAGCACAATTGGAAAAGTCATCTACATGCATTTAAATAACTATTTCTCAATAGCTACCTTTGATTTATTATAGAGTCCATTTCTGAAATATTTACACTATCTATTTTGCCATTAACATGGAGGATGTAATGAAAATGATCTTAGTAATTAAGAGTTTAAATATCTTTTATTTCAAAGCAACTGTACTGTTTCAGAATGAAGAAATAATTTCCAACCAGGTGCTTGCTTAATCATTGTGTTAAACATCATGTAGAAGAGACTCCAGAAATTGTTTCAAGCAAAAGCAAAAGTTGAAGAATTAGTCCTCCAGACTCAGTTTTTATAAGGTGGAAAAATTCCATAAGTTTCATGTGATTCTATGAATAAGTTTTCTGTTTTCTTCTGTGCATTCTTTCTCCAGGCTTTGTCAGGAAAAATTAACTCTACCAAAACCTGTAAAACTACTTGTAATTTTTGTAATGAATATAGTGCTTATGAGTTTGTATTGATCAAATGCAATCTGAGGCTAAACTCAGTGTTTATTTGCAGCAGAAGACCGTACTCATGAACAAAAATTTACTAAAGCCTGTATGGATTTCATCACCACTTTGTCATTCCTGTCCTTATCAATTTTTTTTTCAGAAAATAATTAATATTCTCTCACTTCTCATTTCTATTCAGAAATTACTGTCCCACTAAAACATCTCTGAGTGAGAAAGCATTTCATCTCAAAAACTCTTGGAGAATCATTTTCTCACATAATAGGTACCCAGCTGGGCAGATACAGAGGGAGTATATCATATAACCCAGCTCTTATGAGTTGTACTTAGAACATTTACAGGTGTTTTCAGTGTTAGCTGTTCATAATAGCTAACTAATTAACATATTTATATTCAGCTAAGTGTTGCTTTAGCTATCATTTTTACATAATTATTATTGATTTTGATAAATCTAAGCATGTAACTAGAGCTCTCAGTTATCATTTTCCATTAAGTTCTTCAGGGTATGAAAAGCAACGGAATGGCTGAGCTCAAATTTCTCCAGGAGTGATTTCTATGTCTTTTCTAGCATTCTAATTGACATAAAAGTAAGAAAAACATTTTTTTTTAAATGGTATTATGCATTAAGGCATTTTCCTCCCAATAAACTTGTAATTGCTTCTAAATAATACACGGGAAATAAACAAAAATTCAGTTTTCTAAAAGAATTTTGAAACAACTATGACTCTTGAATTGATTACATTTCCAAATTTCAGAAAGAAGTTTAAGAGAGTAGGTTTAGATTAGATGTTAGGAAGAAATTCTTTAGTGTAAGGTGATGAGGCACTCAAAAAGGTTGCCCAGAGATTTGGCTGCCTCATCTCTGGTAGTGTTCAAGGTCAGGATGGAGCTCTGAGCAACCTGATCTAGCAGAAGGTGTCCCTGCCCATGGTAGGACAGCTGGAACTGGGTGACCTTTAAGGTCCCTTCCAATCCAAACAATTCTATGATTCTAAATTATTCACTATTATTTCGTTTCCTCTCTGAATGCATGCACCAGGCTGCTAATGGCTGTCTTTAAACGATATACATAATAACTTAGCTCAAGACCTTTAAAAGTCTCTCGTTTTGCAGTTATCCACTTTTCTCAAGATGCAAAAAGTATCCTCTACTAGAAATCAGGTAATTTTTCAATATCTTGAAAAAGATGTATTTCTTTCTACGTTGCTTTTGGAATCTCTCAAGCATGTAGTTTCCATTACTATTTTGACTTCAATTATTTCAAAATTCAAATAATTTACTCCTGAAAAAAGTTAGGACAGTGAGCAGAGGGAAGTTGTGTTTTACTATGAAGCATGGGAACAATCCCTAAAACATAGATCAAAAGGCTGTATTATCCTAACCTAGATAAAAACCATAACTCCTATGTCTACCTATGAATTCAGGAGATCCACATGTCTTTTCTACATAAGGAACAAGCATACTTCTGCAGCTTTTTCATGTATAAGCTATAGACTGTTCCATTCAAGTGTGTTTTTGAGAATTAAGAAATGCAGATTTAATTCCTACAGAGAGAAAAGAAAGCAATCTTTAAGAATATAGCACACAATTCTTTATGACTTTGGCCTTTAGCTCCTTTTCCCTCAGTTCTATCTCCTTAAAATGTTGTAAGAATGATTACAATAAAGATAATGAGATACTCAGATGCTGTCATGAGGGGGCCTTACATATAGACTACTAAAATGGATAGGTTAAGATTAAACACTCCTCTGCTTCCTAATGATGTAATTAGAAAGCTTTTAAATTTAAATAAAACACCACTCAAAATGCCTATCTCTGCTTTGTGTGTGACCTAGAAGACATAAAACAACGAAGATCACTAAGAGAATTCATAGAATAAAAATGCAAATAGTGAGAAACCAACCAGTGATGTAAATATGAAAGCATATTCCATTTTTTTCATTTAAAGAATTTCATATTTCTCCTCTAGCAGTCTGAAATGGTTGTTTCTCTTATGCTGAAAGCTTCCAAATCCCCAACAACTAAAATTATCTTTTCCCTCAATCAGTGTTAACCTTATGATAATACAGTGTGATAATTATGGCCTACAAGTAACTGCACTGTTCACTGTGGCAACAAAGATTGGGGTAGATCCAGGCAATTTATTCACTTGTATTAAAAAAAAAAAAAAAAAAAAAGGAATATCAAAGAACTGTTCTTTTGTTACCTATAAGACTAAAAAAAATTTACATTGTTGAAAAAGTTCCACTGCCTGGGATTTCAATAATAGTGTTTTAAAGTCAAAGACAACTGCTTCAAATGTAGCATATCGTACTCTCTTATTCTTGCTGAGCTTTAGTATAACACTGCATAAAATCTTTATGTCACAGTAGATCACAGTGACTATGATTTCCAGCTTTCAAGTTTTTTCTTTCTTGTAAGATAGCTGTAAAATACAGTTGCTTCTGATAGAGAAGGTGGCTATGTAAAAGACATCTTTTCTATAATCAAGCAAAAACTTTGGTGAAGCAAAATCTACTGCTGACAGACTATGGGGATATCCAAATTAAAAGTTAATGCCTCATTATTGGTCTGATTTTGTAGATATTTTGGGAGTAACTAGTCGTACTGGGTTTTCTTGAGATGGTGTTAATTTTCTTCATAGCAGTTGATACGGTGCTCTTTTTTATGTTTGAAGCAGTGTTGATAACAAGCCAGCGTTTTCACTGTTGCTGAACAGTGCATAGCATCAAGGATTTCTCTGTTTCGTACTCTATACATCCTGCCCTCTGTCCCTTGAGTAGTCTTAGGGTAGGCAAGAGCTTGGAGGGGACACAGAATTGCAGATATTTTTAACATAGTGTAGTTAGACACAGCAGTATGCTGGATCCATGCCAACAAATTCATTTTGATGTGACCAAAGGGTGAGTAAGAATTTTGGACCAGGAGCGACTGCCACACCTACAGAATGAAAACTGAATCATTCATAACAGAGCCCAGAAAGAATTTTGGGGGAAAAAAGTTGAAAAAAGACTAATGATTCATCAACATGATGTTTTTGCAAAAGGAACTAGTGTCATTCACAGAGGGATAAATGAGGTAAGTAAGGTAATGTTTGCATTAAGCATGTGTGACACTACTAGTGGAGCCATGTATACAGCTGTGTTCTTGTCATTCTTAAAAAAAAAATCAAAAAATGTAATCAGTATTAGAAGAAAAGAGAACTTATAATAAAGCAACAAAAACAAGTCACTTGATTAAGTGCATAAACACTTTCACAAGAAAGAGTACCAAGTTTTTCTATCTAGCAGACAAAAACACAACAATAAACAGAAAAAACCAAAGATAAATTCAAGAAACACTCAGCATAGTGTAACTGGTTAGAAGAGAAACAAGCACAGTTTTCATATCTTGATGTCTTCGGGTCAAAACAAGATGTCTCTCTGGAAGATGTACTTCCATCAAATGCAAGTTACTTGGCTAAGACAGGAGTAAGTGAAATTTTATATCCTGTGACCTAGTTGCATTTTCCGTTGCAAAATCAAAAAAGCACCAAAATTATCCTGCTAGATATAAATAAAACTAAGAAAAGACTATCACGTCAGCTCTGAATAATAAACTATTTTCGCTTTTTTTGTATTGCAAAGCTACCCACCAGTTTCCTCTCTACTATTTTCAGTGTCATCTCTGAAATTGCAGCAGAGTCCATTTGAGATAGTATCACAGTTTTTTCTCTTCTATTTGCATGTACTGAAGAGATTTTTTAAAAGAAACTTCTCCATAAATGTTGTCCTTTTGCTGAACCCTATGGTACATTGATATTTCCTTCTTTTAATGGTTTGACCATAACTAAATCCTATATAGAATAAACTGATCTTGGCCTTCAGATTTTTAACCGTTTAGTCAGATTCAGTCAAATGTCAATCTGTTTTCTCTGCTGTAATGAGTCTGGTGCTGGTAAGGCCTAGGAACCAGAAAGATGAAATTGTATAAACTGCCTTGTTTTTGTCACTTGTCATAATATAAGTATGTGTTCTAAATGATGTGATAACTCACTGTATCTGTAACTCGTTACTACTCACAAATCTGAGTTTTCTAAGTTCTGTATAATGCAAGCCTGAAGTGAGAAAGTCTGTTGGAAAATTGCCTGCTAGAGTTTAATGCATTCCTAACGCTTAAGGAAAAACTTCCTCCACTTAATTACAAAACTTTCTAAATTAGCTGTTTCAGTGTCATAACAGTAATGGCTGGAATTCAACTTTAGGTACACAGGTGTCCCATGTCCCTGCGTACCTGGAATATCTGTCACTCAAAGGTCACGTCTCCCGTAGGTCTTTTGTTAAGTCTGACAGCCATGACACTAAATGCACCTGCTTACACACCTGACTCACTCACAATGCTTTCATTTGTACTTTCATTTAAGGTGTCCTGGTAAGCCTGGCTTGGTGCTGTGTTTTAGGTCGGTGACAAAGGTGTTTGACAGCACGCCAGTGTTTTAGCTATTGCTGAGTAAAGGTTTTCTATGTTTCTCCCTCTACCTAGTAACTCGTCTGGAGAGAGGCAAGAGATTGGGAGGGAACACAGTTGGGACAGGTGACCCAAACTGACCGAAGAAATAACCCATACCATATCAGGTAAAGCATAATAAAAACAAGGCAGTGGGGGAGGGGTAATATGTGGAGTGGGTGAGGGAGGATTTTTTCAAAGGAGCCATTACTCAGGGACCATCTGGGAATTGGTCTGGTGGTGGGAGGTGATCCTGTTACATCCTTTGGGTTTGGTTAGGTTCTATTCCTCCTTTACTTATAAACCTGTCTTTATCTTGACCTATGAGTTTTTCTCCCTTTTGCTTTCCTCTCTGATGCAGGGTAAGTGAGCAAGGATTGTGGGTGCTTAGCTGGCAGCCAAAGTAACTCACCACATAAGGTCATACAGGAACACAGCTTACTGACATTGAAGAGTCTAGCAGTTTGAACTCTCTCGAGAAAAAGGAGTGTTCTCAGTGCCTTAGCAATTGCACCTCCAAAAGATGAGGGCTCGTGTAGTCAGGGAGTGGTCCTACTTGGGGAAGGGGAATTAGTCAGTTCTTAATTCCCTTATCTCCATGAAGAGGAAACATACAACTATAGCACCACATGTTGTTACCTAGAAGCAGCCAAAAAGCCAAGTAAACTAATCACAAGGAAACAGCCATTGTCACTTTTAAGTCTTTATGAAAAACTCCATAGAAACTTAAATGCAATTCTGAATTGGCAATAATCTGTCAGAGAGGGGTGTTTAACAAAATATTTTTAGATAAAATACTGGCATTTTACACCAGTGTTAATAGAAGTGCTGGAAGTGGATGTTTATCTAAAATTTGCCATTAACTCCATTGACTCTCAACTACAGCAAACTTGACCGCAGTGGAAACCTGAGGATGTCAGTAACCCTTATACTGACAAAAGAATTACAAATGCCTAAAGTTTGATAAAATTAATCCCATTAAAAAAATCTAAGTTTATCTATCTTCATTACCCACACATACAATTAGCAAAACCTATATGACTCTTAGGTGGCCAAAATCAAGTGATACACACTGCATAGTACAGAGAAAGGTCAAAGAACACTACCCCAGGAAGGTTTTTTAACATTTTGAGCTGAGAATCAAAAATTCCAGTCCCTCTCTTACCTCATCTTTTGCTTTTGCCTCTCTATGTTATCTATAGATGAAAACTGAACATATAGTAAATCAATGAATGCAGAAATGTAATACCTTAATAATTCTGATTTAATACTCTGCCTTGTTAAAATTCACAGTTCAACACTATACTTAAAGAAAGAAAAAAGAGAATGTATGCCAAAACTCAGTTTGATATTGGCAAAATACCCAGAAGATCCCAATATGACCTCATTATCATAGTTTCTTAAAGCTCAGATCACAGGAGACTATGAGATCAGTCACAAAACCCAAATAGGGAAAGCAGTCTGGGTTAGTCTAATTTGAATTTACTCTCTGATGCAGAGGATATCTTGAAAAAGCTTGTAATCACTACTCATTACTTTAGTTTTGTTTTAAATTAAAAATGATCCTTGAATATTTTATTCTCAGGTATTTTAAGAAACTACTCATCATTCCAAAGGTTTTAATGAGTAAACTTTAAACTTCTGATCATGATAATAGTTAAATTCCCTTAAATCATTCTGTTAACGTCATTCCCATTTTAACTAACAGTAATTTATGAGTAATCACCATTAGGCATGTTCATATTTGAATTGCTTAATAAAAACCTGTAACTTCACTATACTAATTTTTATAATTGCATGTGCCAGTAAAATGTGAATTAAGACAGTAATTTTTATTTTTCACAAAAACGTTCTAAATATTTTAGTGTAAGATGCAAGTATGCTTTACATTGACACTTTAGTTGTCATTACCCTTAAACAGAGTAGTAGCTCAAACTGTTAGCAGTCACACAGATATGACTCCTAGCATTTTTTAGAATTAATCTGTGGGTCTTATTCGTACAGGTATAATTGCAACAGTTATAATGATAGTTATTAACCATCATTTGATATTTTTGTGGGTGTATGGATGAGTGGTGTCTTCAAATGTCAGTGAATAATTCATATTTTTCTACAAATAGCACTCTGTATCCTGCCTCCCATGTGTCCAATCCCACTCTATGGGTTTTATTGTCAGTGGTTGAGGGGTCCAAGCTTTGACATGGCCCAACTGAACATCCTCAGTTTACTGCTCTGAAGAAATTGTTAAGTTG
Organism: Empidonax traillii; assembly: GCF_003031625.1. Classification (NCBI taxonomy): domain Eukaryota; kingdom Metazoa; phylum Chordata; class Aves; order Passeriformes; family Tyrannidae; genus Empidonax; species Empidonax traillii. The sequence continues at coordinate 911,032 of NW_020955532.1, forward strand.
TAGAGAAAGACTAATGAGAAAGTTTATACAGTGTTATCACACAAGGGAAAAATGGTAAAGATGGGTAAAGAGAGATAGTATCGGAGCAGGGATCATTAGTTTGTCAAGGACTGAAGAGGAAAACATTGCCATAGAAAGGTACAAAATTATAAAGAACAAAGAAACTTGGAGAATTAGATAACAAATGGCAACTCAGCAACTTGAGCATCTGTTTCAGAGAGCAGTGGAGGATGACTGTTTTCATCCTAACTGAACCTTAACTAACCATCAAAGACCTTTATGATAGTTTTTTGGGACAGGAAGAGTAATGCTGCTTATACTCACCATGCCTTTCATTCTAGTTATCTTTTGTGTGAGCTAGCTAATAGAGAGACTTGCTTTACACTTTCAAAATTTATGTATTCTGCTTGCATGGTATAAATATCCTTACACACAGCTAAAAAGCATCTGAAGAAAATGACCCTGACAAGAAGGGTTAACAAAGCACATTTTTTTGGTGTTTGGTGATAACAAGTTATGTGAGTCATTTAATCAAACTTTAGATGTCTATAATATAAACATCTTGAGTGGACAAACCTGAGCTAATTGTTCCCTTTTGAGTCAAGGAAGAAATTTAAGCAATTTCATGGTACAGTTCAACTGACCTATTTTAATATCAATCTTAGGTGAAATAGTGCCTTAGAAGTACCTCCTTTTCTCACTATTGATGAAAAAAGGGGGCCTAGAGTATTAGCATGGAGAGAGATGTATCCTTTGGAGACATCTGTTGGGTTAGATTATATCCAATCAGTATATCTAAATTTGTACGGTTTGTTAAAATCAGCACATGATTAGTTCAGCTCTCTGTAAGGACAGAGAGAGATTCAGTGTGAAGCTTGGACAGATAATCTTTAATTTTTAATAGATGTTTCCTTATCTTAAAGCTTTCTTAAACAACCAAGTTTAGTAATAGGCTAAGTAGTTGGAGAAACATATATTTTTACCTATTAGTATCTCAGGAAATTATGTATCTTCACTCAATCCATACCAAGAAGGCACGATGAACTTTTTAGTTCAAGTGCTCTCCTTCATCTTATCTTATCACCCTTTCATCCGATGACAGCACCTCATTTTTCAGGCTTTACTTCCTCACTCACTATCCCCTTACCGATATTTGAGTACTGAACACCATGCTCTCAACATTAACCAGATAAGGGGATGAATCATGTAGCAGGTTTTCTGATCCAGTAGCCATACACTGAAGGTAATCATAATCTGGCTAAATACGTAATGTATCACAGAGACCTTGAATAAATATGCACTGCAGCACTATAAATCTTACCCACATGTTTAGACATACTTAAGAGTTTCCTTGATAATTTAACTCTGACTCCAGTAAACAACATATGGTAACTGTGATAGAGTATATTTTCTGTAATTGAATCCTTTTATGTTATTTCCTATGGGATCAAACACTTCAGGTCAAATTTAGAGGTGACACATACATAGCGTTGTAAATTACACACTCAGATCAATGTTAAAAAAAAAATATGTAAGAAGTGAAAGATCTCAGAATTTGGCTCCATGGTTATTATCCTCTGATTATTTTAAGCATGTGTTTTAAAACAGTGAATATTGCTATACCGTGCAGGGTTTGGGCTGTTTTGATGTCTTTACTCTGGGAAAGCTTTGAGAGTGTTTTCCCAGTGCAGCTGTTGTTTCTAACTGTTGACCTCCCTTGATGGTTCAATAAACAGGCTAGAGGGAAAAGAACAGGGTTACACTGACCATACACGGTTTTCCTCCGCATCTACCTTTTTTCCTCTTGTACAGTGAGAAAGGTTTACTGTTTGAAGCCCTAGCTTTTCCATACCCAAATACTTTATTTGCTGAAATACTTTAGGAAAATGCAGTCTAAAATATTTTATTTCTTTTGAGTGTGTTTAGACTGTTTGGGCTCAAGGCAATACAACTAGGCCCTGGCCTAAACCTGAGCTTGATTTCAGGATGTGGAAAACTATGGAATATGACATGAGAAGCCTCCTATCATAAGAAATAACACAACGAAACACTGACAAGTTCTAGGTCACACCACAAGGCCTGTTTGGATTTCACAGTTGATAAAGATGGAGTTATACTAAGAGACAATTAAAATGCAAACTACACAGATACTTGGAGGAGGACTTTGGGAATCTTTTGTGCAGTACAGTCCTGCAAGGTCAACAGCAGCTGGGTAACCATCTGAATAATATCAGAACAACTAGGTAACTCCTTGGCCAGGACTTTCTGTGGGAACCTGTGAGGCAGCCCAGAGCTTGATCACCACAGCCCAGTAAGGACGTTAACCCAAATCTGTGATTCAGACCATACCACACATGTAAAACTTTCTGAGGTTTTTGGGAAAAAGAGGATGCTTTCACAATAATAAAACACCTGGATGAGCAGATTAGGCATCGATTATTCAAGAGTGTCACTGTACCAGGTCCATTCAAGGCCTGAAGGCATTCTCCTCTACTCATCACTTCTGGACACAGACTTCCTGAAAGAATGCTAATGACAGTGCTTTGTTAACACTAGTATTAATAGTAGCACCTTGCTGCTCTACTACAGTGAATGTCATTTTCCTGCCTAACAGCTCTCTGACTCGGTGTTTTCCCATACCATGATCACAGAATCATGGAGGTTGGAAGGGACCTCAGGATATAATCTAGTCAGGTGCCCCTGGTCAGAGCAAACTGCTCAGAGCCTCACTGTCCATTCTTCTACTCATTATTTCTTCAGTTTTACAGTAAGGATGCTATGGAGGATGGTGTCGAAAACCTTGCTAAGGTCAAGATAACCTATGTACACTGCTCTTCCCTTGTCCACCAAGCCACTCATTTCATCATCGAAGGCTATTAGGTTTAGCAAGTAGGATTTCCCCTTCAGAAATCCATATTGACAACTTCCCATCACTTCCAGACCTGTAGATGTTTTCCAGTGTTATATGCTCCTTCACCTTCTCATAGATCAAGGCTGACTGACCTGTCATTCATCTATTCCTCCTATCATTCATCTAGTCCTCAGGGACCTTAGTCACCATGGCTTTCCCAAGATAAGCAATGCAATGGTATTGGCTACCTCCCTTTGTACCTGTGGATGAATTGCATCATGTCCCCTAGACTTCAAGCTGTACAGTTTGTTTGTTTACTTTAAATGCTTCCTTTCTTGACCCTTGTCTATTGAAAGTTGTTCTTTATTACTCCAGAATGTGTCCTCTTTTCCCTTTTTTTCTTCATGCCATCTGTTAAAAGGGTTTTTTATAACAAAATTGGTACTGTAAATCAAAACAAAGGTGTAGCTCCCTCATTCCTTTACTAGAATTTATTGTTTTTCCTCACCTACCTGCACTCAGTCATCAGAAAGTCTTAGACAGAAGTAGAAGAGAGCACTGAAATGATATGGAGGAACAACGTCATTACAAAGCTTTCCTCCTCTTTCATCTCTTTTGCAGCTTTTGTTTTTTCTGTTTCATGCTTCTGTTGACTTCAATGTTTTTCAATGACTACTTGATCATTTGGATGATGTCCACAGCTTTTGATATAGTTTTTTTCTTCAAATTTCAGTTTGGGGTACCAATGCTCAGAAAAGATCTCTTTTTGGCAGTCTGTAATGTGTATATATGTATAAAAGCAATTAACAGCATAGGCAGTATTAATTTACGAAGTGGGGTGTTTGTTTTTCTGTAAAACAGCTAAGCTACAAACACTAAATGAACTTTAGACTAAGACAGAAGTCATCAATGCTTTGTCTCCTTGGGCTTAGGTCATTCTGAGCTATTTGAATTCATTTGGTTAAATGATCTAATCAGTTTTACAAGAATCCCCTACAGATGCTGCAATACAGTTTATTGCTTCACAATAAAATGAAATAAAAATTAATGCTTTTTGATTCATTATCTCTTGAGAACAGTTTTCATGAGACTATGATGGAAACTCTTTCATTTCTATTCTGTCTGAAGAAAATTTGAAGCTAGAACAGATAAAAGTTTTTGTTCTCTATTTAATTTGACTACTTCAAAATGTTTTCTTTCAGAAAAAAATATGTTCAGACACCAAAGTTCTCCTTTTAAACACCTTGAAATATTGTGAATTGTTTCAAGACACTAAATAACAGTGACTGTAGAGCTAAAATCCAATATAACACATTGCATAAGATGATAACTTTTCCTTTGAAGCAAAATTCATCACCAGTTTTGGAATGACTACATCCTAATGTCACTGAGATATGAATTAGGAAATTATAAAGGAAGAAAACAGCTAGATCAGCTAAAGTGTTTCACTCTACTGATGTTTTAAAATTTTACCAGCTCTTCCAAAAAATCACAACTCACTGTTGTAATGCACTACATGTGCATTACATTTTGGTATCCTAATGTGATTTAATTACAAAAGAGGTATAACTTCCTGCAGGAGTCCTGCTTGTAACTGCTAATGAGGAAGAGGCAATAAACTATCTTTTATAAATCAATATGTGAGAAATTAAATATGATCGCTTGGACTTGGTTGGCCCCATAGTTAATGGAACTATGAAAGACATGATTAATTAGAAAGGTGTTTTAGAAAGGTTAATTAGTTTATTTTTTAAATTATCTGCTGAGATAATGTGGTGATTAAAAAAATCCTGCATCACAAATTAGCCAATGATTTTTCTGAAGATTCAGAATAAACTTCTTTTGGCAAGCAAATGCAACTGACAGGTAAATCTGGTTATTATCTGACAATGGTTTTCATTGATGACATTTTTTTTTTAATCTCTTCTCTTTATTTATGACTGGAGAGTTAATCTAAGGGATAAGAATTTCAGGATAGGATTATAATTTTTAATCCTTTTAGAAGCTTGGATTTTTTGGGAAATCATAGACCTGACTAATATCTCAATTGGCTAGGTACAATTTAATCAGAAAGATGGCCTATGTCATCTTATCAGTGACTATATAATTTGAGTGTAAAACTAGAGGAAACAAATGAAAAAAGAAACTGATGTAGAGAATTAAAATACTATAAAAATACAGAATAGCTTCACAGGGAGTTTTCTTAGCTGAAATAAACATATTTTCAGGAATCTTTTGAAAAAATAGTAAAGTAGAAGCATTCCCTAAACATAAAGTGTAGGAGAAAACTTGAGTGCGTGTGAATGTTTGAAAGCATGTCTAAGAAGAATTTGTCATCACAGTCAAGAGCTAAGAGTATTAAAAAAGAAATTACATTTGATGGTACACTAGCCTTACTTTTAAGGGCTAGTGAAAACCCTTGAAAGCAAGGATAAGCAGTTCATGTTTGTGAGACAGAGAATCTAGGGATTTTATGCAAATAGAGGGATCTCAAGGACCAAGGGAATGAAGGAATGGTGTTCTTCGTAGATATGTGACAGATGAATATGCAACTGTGAAAGACAAGGAAAATGTATATAGTAGATGATTTGCAAGGTTGATAAGAATCTAAACTGGATCTGCTTGAACAGAAGGATAGAAAAGTAACAGTAAGATTTAAAAAAAACCTTGGATTTATAAATCTATTAAGTACTTATATTCAAAGCTAATACCTCTGTTATAAATTTAAGCAATACTAAGTGCTATTGTCTGCAGAAGAAAAATAATTAACTAAATTATCTGAAGAGTGAGAAATACTCAGATGGCTATGCCATATGTCAATTACTGAATGAGGATTTGTGAACATTCACAAGTATCTAGAAAAACATCAGAGTACTAAAAAGTGACCTTTAAATATGCAGATAATTATGTGGATACAAATTTCATTCCAATGAACAATGGCATAAATATTGCATTTTATTGCAACTCGCTAAAGAAAAAATTATCCACAGAAATATATATAAAATAATGTACCATATTTCTTATTTATAGCTTTTGTGAACTGTCTTGATCACTAACAAGAAAGATAAGAAGCAAATGAATTTGCAGAGCAGAATGACAGAAGCAGGTCACCATAAAATGAACTCTGCAGCAGTTTCCTATTTTTTAGAACTGATTCAAATATTTAAATAGATTTGATTTATACAAAAAATTGAAAGAGCGTTGGATCATTATAGGCCAGGTTGTTCCTGAGCAAGGTCTTGTCTTCCTACACAAGAATTTTCTTTGTCACATTGAAATAGGATCTTAACACAGTTCCTCTATTGCATCTTTATAACACTTGTTGGAAACATAGATTTTTTTGGTTTTTGTTTTTTCTTGTCTCTCCCATTAACACTATTTAAAAATGTCCATCCCTTAATTTGAGGCTATTTTAATTTTTTTAAAAATTTTCAATTATCTCTTTGATTTCTTACTACCTTTTGATTTCAAGTTTCACTTCAGAATATGTTATATAAATCCATCACTGTCTATGTTTGAATTTTCTTCTTATCTTCTTGCAGTCTAGGACTAAAGCTCTCGCATTCAATCTCCATAGAAATATTTTTTACTTGAGTTACGTTTCACCTTTTACTAATACTCACAAAGGGCTGATGCTTTTTTTTTTCCTTTTCTTTTTTTTTTTTTTTTAATTTTTTTTTATTTTCAGCTGAGAGCCTGAAACTGCCTGATAAATCCAGTGAGGGAATACTAAACAAAGGCCTTTCTGTCAGTCAGTGGAAACTCAGAAATCAAGATTTAAGTCCTGCAAAAATTAAGTTTTAGGTTTTGGAGCACATCTGTCATGCTCATCATTTTCTTCATCACATTAATGACAAAAGTAGAAAATTATAAAATGGAAATAGCCAGAAGCAGCAGCAGTACAAACAATGCTTTAGGCAGTGATTTATTAAATATTACTAGAATCTGGATTTCCTGATTATGTAAATAATTCTACACAATGTTGTGGTGTAACCCCAACCAGACACCAAGCCCCACACAGCTGCTTGCTCACTCACCATCTGCAGAATCAGGGAGAGAATTAGAAATGTAAAAGGGAAAAATTTCATGGGTTTAGATAAACAGTCTAATAGGGAAAGCAAAAGCCACGCACACAAGTACTGCAAAACAAGGAATTCATTCACTGCTTCCCATGGCAGCTATCTCCAGGAGAACAGGGCCCCATCACACATAGCAGTTACTTGGGAAGATAATCCCATCATTTCAAATGTCCCTTCTTTCCTCCCTTTATATATTGAGAATTATGTCATATTGTCTGGAATATCCCTTTGGTCAGTTTGGATCACCCGTGCTGGCTGTGCTTCCTCCCAACCTCCCATGTCCCCATAACATCCTTGCCAGTGTAGCAGTACAAAAAGCAGAAAAGGCCTTGGCTCTGTGTGAGCACTGCTCAATAATAACAAAAAACATCTCTATATTATCAACCCTGTGTTCAGCACAAATCCAAAACACAACGCCATGCTAGTCACCTTGAAGTAAATTGACTCTACTCCAGCCAAACACAGCACAACAAGGTAAATATCTACCTACCCATTAATGAAAAAGGTGGCTGTGAGAAAAGAGTTCAGGTTGATAAAAGAGTTGGAAGCCCAAAACCAGCCACCTGTGGGCTGATTATATCAAAGAATGGAAAAAATGATGGCATCAGGGACAGGAGTTTTAACAAGAAAAAAATGCAGGCTAAAAGCAATCTGAAACCTGCTGAAAGACTTTACAGAGATGGTAGTGTTCAAACAGTTCTGTGTGCACAAAATTGGCTAATAAAACATGTCTCTAAAAAATTGAGGGAAACTCAAGAGGACTGAGGGGACTATTAGAGTTCACAATCTCCTGAAAACTTTGCTGCTGAGTGACTCTACATCATTGTCATTCTTGACATTCAAGACAACATTGTACCTTGAAAGAAACGTTTTGTCTGCCAGATCTAGAAATCTGTGAATCTTGTTTTTTAGTGCATACTTTGAAAATACTGGGACAATATTTAAGGTAAGAACATTGTTGATTGCGTGACAAGTCCAAATATATAAGAATATTCTTGGTTAAAAAAGGTTGTGGAAGTTTTTGGAGAATCAAGAACTTGAATTAAATGTCATAAAATTAAAATGAAAAGTATTATTTTTGACAAAATGAGGTGGTTTTCTGTGATCTGGAGGATTTAAAACTGTTCAATTTAAAAAAAAAAAAAAAGGAAATTTGTGAATAAAAAAGCCTAAACAAAATTTTCATCTACGATATTTACATTTTGAAGTGATGTAAGTATTTGGAAAAATTCATATTCCTTTAGTAAAAACACATTTTCCTTTCATGATTTATGATTTTACGAGAAATGTTTCTGAATTGCAAAATCATTCACTTATATCTTCCTTAGTTCTTTGCTGAGAAAACATATCTCGTAGATCACAGGATAGCTTTTTATTTAAGTATGTAATTTATTTTCATTACTTTTTCTTTATTACTTGTGTGTTTGGGGTTTTTTATTTGCTTGTTTCGAGAAGAATTAGCTTTTAGCTGAGATCTGTTTTATACAAAAAGCCTTTTCCTTATCTTCTTCCCCCAACTCATAATAAGATCGCAGATTAATGTTCCTTAAGCTTCAAAGATGAAATATTTCTTGTCTAAGGAACTAATTTCTCCTGTTCATACAGGAACGTACAATTCAAACTACACCTCCTTCTAAATAATTTTTTTTTTGATGTGGGAAGAATATAACAGTTACCTTTTCCATTTTGAAGGGTTAATGAAAGAATTCCAGTGCCTCTTCAATGGTTGGCCATAAACATATGAGTCATGGTAGACAGATATGGAAAACAGTTGTTTTTGGTCCACTGGATCCCATGTGATCAGTCTGGTTTGCTATCAGTGAAGCAGGCATAAGAAACAAGTTCCTGAAAAGTGAGGCAATTGCTCCATCAAAAGTTTAAAAATGTGCCTTGTTCTGCCATCTAGCTGCATTGCACTGCTCATTAATTGGTTTACTGGGGTCTTACTGGCAAGGTCATGTCATATCTGGTGTCATGCCAAACGATGATAACTAGAAGAACTAATAACTCTTAATACCTTTCATATGTGAGTGTTCCCTGTTTAAGGACTACAAGAACACAGGACAATGGTGTCATTAAAAAAAGTACTTTTTTAGTAGTCCTACATCATCCTACATTTATGCAGTACATAAAACTGAGCAGGTATAGAACAACTTTCAAAATTTTGGCTCACAGTATCTTACATTTTTATACAACAAATTGAGTTCAACAGTTTAACCTTTCCAGAGAAGAGAAATTTCCTTACCTGTTTAAGTTAAGATATGTAAAATCTGGAAAAAATAAATTAAAATTTGCCATTTTTAAAGATATTATGGCAAAAATATACAATGTCAAAACATTCAGTGGACAGTGTGAGAAGCATAATAGCTCACAAAGCAGATTACCTCAAGGATATAATTCATGATGGATCTATTTTGTCAGGGAATTGAACTCATGACCCAAGTATTGGAAAGTGCTGGGCTTACCTATTGAGTCACAGAAAAATCTCATTAACTGTCAGTAGTAGTCCTTTTAAACTCAGCTGAGAAAGCTTTCAGCCAAAGGGCCTTCACCTTGAAAGGGTGAAAGATTAAACTGAGGATAGTATTAAATGGAAAAATCAATGACAACTAGTTAAATAAAAAGGAAACTCTCAAATGAAGATAAATAATTGGCAGAATTCATCCCTTGTGTATCTCTGTTTTCCTCATTAGAAACACACTAGGACTAGATTTGTCCCTATGTGCAACAGAACACAGAAGAGAAAAAAATCAAAAAGGGTACTGTATGATACAAAATGGCAAGGAGCTACTGAGGTATAAAATATATCTTTAAAAATACAAAATAAACATATTTTAAAAAGAAAGAATAAAGCAATAGCTAACAGGGCAAACTGCTTGCAGTAGACAGAGAGATTAAATACATATGAGAAACAGTGTATAATACACTTGTATCTCAAAATATATTTTAGAATAAATGGGAATAAAGATTCAAACTTTTTCTGTTTTCCAGCAGTATTCCTTCACAGATTCATTAGCAATCTCTGAAAGAGTCAAAAACTGTGAATGAATGTGATCTAGTCAGTATATCATAGTTCCATTTTCAGAAAGCTTTTGATAACGCTACTTGCCGTATTCTGAGAGACATAGAAATATTGTGGGATAAGAGAGATCCTTTTATTCATTAATGACTCATTAAAATAGAGGGAAAATGCAAGTAAATGGCAATTGAAGATAACATTGTGGAATTCCTTATCCTCAGGGACATGGTATTCATAAAATATCATGGAAAAGGTGGTTATTAATGAAGTAGGAAAATTTGCAAATGATAACTACTGAAGATGATAAACTGCGAAGAACTGAAAAAGAATTTCAGGGTAGTCTCTGATCAAAAAAAAATAGAAAAAAAATTGGTATCAGCTAACATAAAGTATCATACAGAGGAGAAATGCCCCCACCCTAATAATTACTGTTACTCAGAAAAGCAAGGCTGGAGTGAATAATTCTTTAAGGATGTTTTTGAGTGCTATTGAGCAGCAACAGTGGCAAACAAAAAGCTGGGAATTGTTAGGAACAGAATAGGAAACAGATCAGCAAATGAGATTAGGTTACTGTATAAAAGGATGTTTTGTTCATGTACTGGGTGCATTTCAGTATAAAATTCTGGTTGTCCAGTTTCAAAAGAGAAATAGTAGAATTCAAAAAGAGACAGAACAGGATGATGGGAGGAAGGAGAGGTTACCAGCTTTTCAGTTTGTAAAAGAAGAGTAGGTAACAATCTATAAAATCATGAATTGTATGGAGACACTGAGTTCATTGTTTTTCACAAGTTGAAAATTGAAAGGTATTTAATAAATTTGTCATGTGATGGCCTACAGTAAATGAAAGAAATTTTTTTTCACACAATTTCTTTAAGATATGAAGTTCAAGTCAACATATGTCAAAAGGCTCTTAGGCAAACTAATAAAAGAAATGCCCACCTGTGGCTTGTCTAGATCCAGAGAATCACAGTCCCTAAACCACTGACAGCTGAGACTTGGGAGAGCAGAGCAGAGAAGGTTCAACATATACATCTGCTATGTCGTAGACTTCAGGGCCCAGATCCAATCAGTCTAACTTTAAGCATTTGAGTTGGCTTAAGTGCCTATAGATGCTCCTGTATAAGAAAGAGAAAGGAAAGTTTTGAACTTAATTCTGGAAGCCTAAAATTATTTATGTAATTCTTTAATGATGTAAAATATTTAATGAAAATAAAATCTTCATTCTCTCCCAATACTTTACTAGTCATTCCTGCCCCTTTAGTGAGACAGATGTCAGCTGAGCCCTACATGGACATTCTTAGTCTGGGATTGGAAATAAAATCAAGTTAGTGACATATCTTCTGAGAACCTTTATTGGGTCTGGCTGAGCTGGAGTTCATTTCCCCATAGAACCCCTCACAGGGCTGTGCTTTGCATTGGTAGCTCGAAGGATGTTGATAACACACAGGTGTTTTGACTTCTGCTGAGCAGGGCAGCACAGCATCAGTGCTGTAACATTCCTTCCTCAATAGAGGGCAAGATTCTGGGAGGGGACACAAGTAGGTCAGCTGACATCACTGCTTATGAGAAGCAGAGAATAAATCCTGCTATCTTTTACTTCACTCTTGCACGCACAAGCCTCCACTTTGCTTCTGCTTTAATAAACTTCCTTATCCCAACCCACGAGTTGTTTTCCACCTTACCCTCTCCTCTGTCTGTCTGGAAAGGGAAGTGATAAAGTGGCTGGGTGGGCACCCGGTGTCCAGCCAAGGTCAACCTGCCACAGAGCTTTACACTTCTTAACACTTCTTTTTTTTTTTTTCCTTGAAAGTTGCAGCAATTCCACAGCCTTGTTCACAATTCATCCCATGAAAGGGTGGTGTCAGAGCAGGAGAGAGAAAAGGCAGTTAGTTACATCACAGTGTTGGAAAGAGACCAGCTGGAAATACCTTTGTTCAGTACTGTCATCCACTTCTTTATAATATAAAACTACAGCCTCTAACACCTTAGAAGGATGAGCTGAAGCATGAATTCAAAGTTTCTCTAAACCATGTGTCCCATTTGTAGGAGATGTCAGACGTACCATTGTCACTATTGTTCTTTTGGTGAGCATAGACAGTCTAAGGTGTTGAATGGAAACCATGGTTTGGTACAAGTCTCTGGACAATTTTTCACTTGAAAATTTTAATATTGTTTTTTGTTTCTGATTACTAGATGGTTAGGGAGAAAAATGCTTCTTCAGACACACTTGGGGCTTTATGTGTAAATTTTATACAAGATTGTTTTCTCATTTATGTTTAAATTCTGTGAACACCAGGGGTTTTCAAGAACAGAAATCTGCAATTTCTAATTTATCTGCAAATTTGCTTTATAAGAATTCAGATACCCAAATACTCCAGAAAAAACTTAATAAAATCTACCACTAAACAAATTTCTCATCAAAGAGTATATACCAATTATTATCTACTAGTTAGAGTTAGGTCATGGTAATTGTCACAATTTCTGGGACTTTCTTTTCTTTTAGAAAACAAATAACCTTATTCCTGTGCAACATGATTCTTCCACTACATTGTGTCAACTGACATTTGGTTCTACTGCAGACTCTGATGTGATAATATCAGGCATAAACCAATAGCAAGTGATGAGCAAGAGAGGTGAATGCTCTCTCATTATACTATTCAGCACTGAAAAACTTTGGTTGATTGTAGTTGTCTGCTTATTCTGACATCTCTATGAATTTAATATAAACATAGCAATATGTAATTGAATCTTAATTCAACATTGTAATTCACACTGGTATTCACAGGAGCCGTATTTTTCAAAAGCTGGTAATTATTCATAGCCAATTCACATAAAATAGTTTGAATTTTAGAGTTTTGAATTCTTCTGGCTAATTTTTATGCTACCCCTGTAAACTGGTGAAGTGATTTTCCACTTGTGTACAACACATAAATGCTCTACAATGTATCTGATGGTGGTAGTGTATCAAGGGTTGGACTTAATGATCTCAGAGGTCCTTTCCAACCCGTCTGACTCTATGATTCTATGATTCTATGATTTAATTTTCCCCTCAGTAGGATTTCCCATTGGCAACTAAAAAAGTGTTTGTAGGAGTATCAACATCTGTTCCTAAATTTGAAAAATAAATTAAATTCATTAGGAAATCAACTAGTGAAAGACTCAAAAAAAGAACAGATTTTACAGCTTGTTGATCTAATCTGATATTCACACAAGCCACCAGGATGCCAGGTTCCTTCTTGATTTTATGCAGGAATATAATTTCCAAATCCTACTGAATTATTCAGGTGTGCCACTGCTAAAGGGTACATGATTACAGAGGTACTTCAAATTTAGGAATATTTTCACTTTTTACTGAAAAGCTTTATAAGCATCTCACAAAGATTTCTAGATTTCAAAAAGGAAGAGGAAGTTAATGTCTCATAAACTGCAAGGGAAAGTAGACAACCAACAGCTCCCATACATATAGAACCACAAGACCAGACAGGTTTTATTAATCTGAAAGAAAATATTAAACTCTATTTTAATACTCTCATACATATTATTTCCTGGTAATTAAGAGATAACTTTTAGGATTATTGGAATATAAGCTAAAGCCACAGCGGTTTTATATGTTTGGCAGCAGTGCAAAATGTTTCATCTGTAGTACTGTGTTTACAAAGGTCACTACAAATGTTACCCTTCATGACCTTTAAAAACTCAGACTTCAACTAAACAGTAAGAGATGCTCAGTGACCAATTTATTCTTCAAGAACTTCAGTATACTGTATGTGCTCCTGCAAGGGTAGCTTACCTAAAAATACACTAGCACAAATCTGCAGGGCAGCTGATCTGTAAAATTAGAACTTTTAGGGTAAAGAAATGCCGACTGCTGATTTACACTTGAAATTATGATATCACAGAAATCCTGTAAACTTCGACTTCTGGGTCTTCCTAGGATTTCAATGACAGCAAAACCATGTAAAAGATAATCAGATCATAAATACATATTAAGACCACTCTTCCCAATGTCTTGACCCTGTGCAATATTCCTTTTGCATTCTTCTCCCAGCAGAAACCATAAAAAATGTCCCTGGGAAGTGCAGAGGGATTGTAGAATGCAATAAAGTCAGTATGGCTTCACTAGGAAAGCTTAAGTTATGGAAGAAAGATGTCACTTGCTGTGGATTTTGTAGGAATGGAAAGAGTCCTCCAGAAGGCATGTGGTTTTCTAAATTCAAAACTGTGTTCTTTGAACATAAACTTTCCAGCAAGAGCCAAAAATTTATCATTGCCTAGGAGAAAACTTTAACTGTTCTCCTTTCATATAGCCTGTGAGTAAACAGCAAGAGTATTCACAACCTAGATTACTTTTAATACACTTTTAATAGTGTTTTCAGCACTCAGTGAGTATCTGCTGGCCAAAGAAAGCTTTCAAGCTAGATACTAAGTAGTGAAAAAAAAAAAAAAAAATGAGTTGCCTTAATTCTTGTATGAGGATTCCATGAAAGACAAAGTTGATAAACCTTTGTTTAGTTTTTAATATATTACCACAAATGAATACCTCTTTGTTGCATGTTCCAGAACTAATTGTGAACTGCGCCAACAGCAACTAGCTTTATGCCTGACAGGCTATAATGATTATTGAGCAGACATACAGCTCTCCATGAAGCCTCTCCTAGTGCTGTTCCCACTCTACTTCTTTTTGAGCCAGCACCCAGGAGAGAGATTCATTTCAAGCTCTAAAGTTGAATGAGTCAATGCTCTTGAACCTTCGCTGAGGAGCTGATTTCACAAACATACACAGATATATAAATTATGTGGAGAAACTAGGCTGGACATGGATGTTCACGGTCAGCCTGTGGCAGATACCAGAGAATAATGGCAGCTGTTAAATGGCTAACATGGTGGGTTAACAATGATCTTCAGCATACCCCTCAATACCTTTGCCGTGCATCTCATCTGACTACTTCTGATGCGCACATGGGTAAAAACAGGTGTAGAATAAGTCTTCTTGCCCATTCTCATTTTATAGGTGAGGTAATATACCAATGGGCAAGCCTGCACTAGGAAAACAGCAGCTGATCACAAAACTCATTGTGTCTGTCATGAGGAGTAAAAGATCAGAAATCAGGTGTTGTATAGGGTACAGGCAGAATAAATACTATTTTTTGCATGCAAATAGCAACCATTCCTTTTACACTTCCATATATCTGCATGTCTGTAAATTTTTAAATCCTGATTCATAATGGCCCAAAATCAGACAAGGCTGAGTAGTAGAGAAGGGGGAGAAAGGGTGGGGAGACACAGGCTTCTTAATCAGATCCTGGGCATGGCTTTGTTCTGTTACTGCCAAACAAAAAATTATATTGAATCTATACAAAAGTTCTGTGATTGTCTAGAGGTGTCTTAGACTCTGATAAAACTGTTTTCTAGGCCTGGAAACCATCTGGAAACACTGGTTGATGAGTCAGTAGTTCGGCTCTCAACACACCAACAAAGTTACTCTGTGGGATAAAATATCCAGTTTAAGAATAATGCACAGAAGGAGATCTTTTCATGGGCACTGAAAAACTGATACCTCAGCTACACTGGGATTCAGATGTCGGGTCTGTCTTTAAGACCTCACACACCATCCAGTACCAGACTACTTGAAAGTATTTGTAGGTAAAACTTAGTGTCAAACAAGAATCATTTCAGCAACTGCCAAAGTCCAGTGCTCTCTAATGAAGTCCTTTCAGATATCCAAAAAAAAGGACATTTTAATATTTTAAAAACAAATTTACTATTTTGACGTTATTTGACACTACATGGAATCATGATCCAGTAGAAGGATACAGCAATATACTGAAATCACAACTCATTATATAGCAATCATAATACACAGTTGAATCAGAATCCAAACATGATTGCTATTACTAGTTTCTATATGCCAACTACCATAATGCTGGGAATCAACAGTCAGTGGGAAAGGATATGTAGGTTGAGCCAACTCAAGACTCTTGCTCTCTTCAAAGTTCATTGTTTCTCCCTTTTTATGCGCTATATTGGACTCAGCCACACATACACTTCCTCTGGTGCTCAGATCCCCTTTGCACTGAGTTTTCTTTGCAATAGCTGTGGTTACTGCCTGTATTTTTCTATGAGCTTCAAAAGCCCATTTTTCCTGAAATTTCTTTGATTGTAGGGTGTGTGGTTGGTCACAGTAACTCATAGTCCATCTCCTTTCTATTGCTCTTCATTGTACAGCAAAGTATGCAAACTCCAACAAAAAAAATATAACTCTGAATGTAATAGGGTGTAGGTCTTACTTCAGAGCAATAAAATGACTTTTACACACCTGATTTCAAGCAAATAGCAACAATTTTTGAAAAAGAACCCAAGCTGCCTTTTTGTTCACTTCAATTTTACTGATTGTTATCATCCCGTTTTGAGGAGGTTTTTGGGTTTGGGTTTGGATTTTTTTTGGTCTTCCATGTGTTGTGTCGACTAAAGATAGACCTACTCGCATGCAACAGGATCATTTGTGCTTATGAAAGGATAAAACTTTGTTTATGCAAACCATGTCTTAATATAGTGAAGTGAGTAAAGCACACAGCAAATGAAGGTAGTAGCTTTAGCCTACAGACAGAATGAGAAATATGGAAGTCTACATGCATTTAGAGACACAAACTTTATTAAAAAAACAAAGTCATTGTGAAGAGTCTTTGGGTAATTAAAAGACATTTAATTTGCAAACGCAATAAGGAATTCTGTAATCACGGATTCATGCTCTTCAGTAAGTGCTACATGATTCTAATGTTACTGATCACAGAGAGCCATATTGCATTTCTAGTTAGAAAATATCCTTATGATCACATTGTGGAACAGATCTTCAGTTTGCACAAATTGGAGACTTCATTGTTATTATCTATGACTGTAGCCCAAAGGATAAGCTTTGATAAAAGAGCAAGTGGTCAGCAACACAGGATGAAATACAAATGTAGGCTTCAAAGGATTAGTACAAGAAAACTTCAGGTATTCACCTGAAGGCTTCAGAACTATCCTGTGTAAATTGATGAAAGGCTGTGAATCCCATTGCACTGAAAAAATGCTTGGTATATCTTTGATAATTTACACTGTGCATTCAATACACTTGAATAAATTAAATGTTGTGCCTGTAAAAGCTAGCCACAAAATTCTGCAGTAATTTTTTCCTATACTAAGTCTTTAGGTAGTTCAAGGATACCCTTTTACCTGTATATACCTTTGTATACAGGTAAAGAAAAAAATTAATTTTAGGCTAGCCTTGTCTCCACACCTCATCATGACTTGCAGCACCAACCTTGCTACAGTTCTATCACCCCTTTACACCTTTAAATGAGCTGCACATGCTGAGTTCCAAGGTTCCAGATGGGATTTACCAGAGACTGCTGAAAGAGATAGTGTGATTGTGAGAATGCTGTTTATCATATACGGAAAACTATGATATTCAGAAGAGGTTTGGCAGTCGGGAATATTATATCTATCTTAGAAATGGATGACAAGGAAGACCTAAAGGGCTATATCAACTTCCTCTCAGTCCTTGGACTCTGGTGCCGAGCCATCACTGATACAAGCAGCTCATCTCAAAATAATTGTTGCCCTGAAGGAATGTTTTAATACAACATTTTGGACCCAGAATAGCCTAAATAATGCCAAACAGTAGAGAAAAAGTAGTCAGAATTGTATCTGACAAGTGGTTATCTTAGTATTTTTGTCTATGTACCATTCTAGACTAAAATACAAAGAAGGTTGCACTCTTCAACCATAACCCTTCCATGATATCTCCAGTGGAATATCATCTGAAGTTTGGTATTTGAAACCCCACAAATTTATCCCACTGTGCTATTTTTCCAGTTATTTACGTCAATTAAAAATTAATTTAAAAATAAACAATTAAGGTACGGGTACCTGATGTAATAATTTAGATTAGCCTTTTAAACTAGCAGATATTCTGCCATACCTACATGGTCCATAAGCTTTTTCTTGTTGAGTAGTGATGTCATGGAGTCTATCTGCACAGGAATAAATGGAAAGATAATCCAAAAATATCACCAAAACCCAGGGAAGCTACAATACAAAGCTTCAATTAGCCAACATTCTGTGTTCCGTTTTAAAAACATTTCATGATAGATAACATGATCAGTATTTTCAAAATGAGGCTGAAATGACCTTTATATTTCTGAATTAAATGGATTAATTTGTACCCTGGCTCTCACTCACAGTTAAGCGACCATGTTACAGCTTCAGTTAAGTAGGTCACAATTAAAAAAAAAAAAAAAGCGCTAGATTTAGAAGCATTGGTGAGTAATGGAATTGTAAGCCTCTGACAAAAGTGAGTTGCCAACATCAGCAATTTAAAAAAAGTCAACTTATTACTGCCTACATATGAACATAATAATAGACTAACATATCTTTAGACAGCATTTTAGGCTTTTATGTGTTAAAAACTTGGTCTAAATGATGCTATTGAAATGCTACTATTGGATTACAACCTAGCCCATGTTCACCTTGAAAGAAACACTAGAAACTTATGGAAAACCTAATTACCACAGAAACCAGTATTATGACTTCAAGAGGATAATTATAAAGAGCAGATAAACTCCTGAGAAACCAAGATCCTATTTTCATGTAAATGTTACTATTTGTAATGAGTGAAGGGAAAATGACCTGGAAAAACTGCAGAAAGACAGAAGTGTTCTTAATAGCCTGTCTTCCAGAGTATGCAGTGACCTGTCTTATGATCTTTAGCTCCTTTGTTCTTTTTCTGCAGTTTCTATAATAGAAAAAAAACGGTATTTATTTTGGGAAACTGAAACCTATAGCTCTACTTTTTTTTTCTCCTGTCACAGTTAGCAAGCACAGACCTTGTGCACAGATCAGGGAATTTATTCATTCAACAAGTTATATCATCCTTCAAGAGTTAGCTGAGAATTTTTCCTCAGTGACTACTGGTTTTATTCCTAGAGTGTCACATCAGTAATTCAAAGAGGGCTGTCAGGTCAATGAAAGAAAATGCAGTGGCCTTGAAAAGACACTTGAGTTGTTGGAACAAAGAAAACTCACTTCAGAATCCAGGCCCCAGACTGGATCTTCAAGAGAAGGGCTGTGTGCTTTCTATTGCTATGCCACACTGAGCTAAAGGAAAGATTTAGAATTACTTCTATGTAGTCTCAGTCCAAAGCAAGAAAAACAAAGTTTGATGGGTCAAGCAGTTGGCCTTACTGTTTCTGTGGCATTAGCACATGGAGCATTGTTTCACATCATGAGCTACATCTCTGGTACCTCTTGAATTGCTAGTGTAATACTTTTTTAGGGAAACACTTGTCTCAGTAGAAAATCCTTTGATTTTTTTTTTTTTTTTTTTTTAATTCCCCCAGAGCTGGTAGAACTCATCTATAGTCAGTCAGTGACGAGGAAGAGAGAGAGCTCCTACACCCAGAACATTTTCTTTTACTTACTTCAGCTTCAGATAACATCCATTTAGAGAATAGTCAGAAAAAAATCTTTCCAGAAACTCCATATTTCTGGCAAAATATTTGAGTTGGATACCATTATTCCTGTTTTGTAATTGAATGGATTTTATTTTTTAATTGAAACTCTTGACCAAATTTGACCTGAATTTAAAATAATTTTGTTCTGGCAGTTTAAATACAACAATAAATACAGTCAAAACTTTCACATAATTTATTTCTATTTATGTGTTTTATATACAGGAATATTTATTTGAAAGTGTAATGAAATAATAGTAATATTTGCTCTAGAAGGGTTTTTTTATGTACTTAGAGTTTTGTTAGCTTCTAGGTATACAGTACAAATCTAATTTACAACAGCCAGAGGCAAAATGCCACTATTACAAGTCAAAATTTGGCTTGTCTTTTTTCTTTTTTTTTTTTTCTGTTTTTATTTTGTTTTTATTGTTTATGTTGTTTCAACTGCTAAATTCTGATTTATGAAGGCAGTACAGTGAATCACTGAATTACTCTGAAAAGCTACTCTATTTTGCATTCCTTAAGACTATCCATTTTGAAAAGTAAATTCAAAATCATTTTACTTTCCAAACAGGATTACTGGCTGACAGCCTTTTCTGCTGAGCTTGGATTCTTTTAAACACATCACAAGTGAGGATACATTTATTGCCATAGAAAATGCTTAAGAAAAGAAACAAAGAAACAAGAGAGAAACTGTGCATTGCTAGAAATCTATAATGCCAACCATGGCTACACATCTTCTTTTCATTAGTTTTAACTCTGATTTCCAATTATCCAAAGCACATAGCAGAGGTAAATCAAAACTAATAAGAAAACAAATCATATACAGACTACTGAATAATGGTCTCCAGAGTTTCAGGAATTTGAGGCAATTATTATCTCAGAAATATTTCACAGTTGACTAAATATATAAAATCAGTGAATGAAGTATTTTGATTTGCAGCTGCCATCTCTACCACACACAATCTACTTGCAACGTTATTCTTGAGCAAATGAGAAGACACTGGTTTTGTTGGGTTTTTGTTTGTTTGCTTATTTAAACTTAAAAGATGCAAATAGTCTTGAGTTTGGAACAGACTCTGAAAATGTGATGCCAGGATGTTAATTCCATTCAACTGAGTGTTTCATCATTAAGAAAGTATACTCTTCTTTCCAGAGACCTTCACAAAAAACATGTTTGATATGGTCAGAACAACAAATATGGGTTATTGGCCCAACTAGTCTGTAGTGTTCAAGCTCATGGCTGAACCACGGGTTACAGCTGATATAGTTCTGGCCAAATAATTGCAATTTTTATTATTCCCTTTACAATTTTTCCAACTCTTCTTTTGCTTTTGCTCTACAACAGTCTCATCCCACATAAACAACCCTTTACTTATAATTTACCATCTGCACCACCTTGACCCCAGTTTTGTTCACTACAGCCATATCTATTCTGTTACTTCTGATATTCTGACATCCATTCTGTTACTTCTGACACCAATTCTGATATTTCTGGTATGGTTTCATAGGTCCCCCTAACCCTACATAGTATTACTACCATGGTTATATTGGAGTTGCTGTCTTGCAAGGCCAAGCTGTATAAAACATTCTCAATATACCTTTCTTTATGCTCTAATAGAGTTGTATAAAGAGTATGGTTGGAGTAAATAGTTTTTAGGGCCTGTCATTTAAAGACAGTCTGAAGCTACCATGCATTTTTTAGTTTCTTGATTGTTATAAAAAATGGTGCATTTTAAGAGTTCCAGAAGAACTATAGCAATCTCGGCAGTATTCTAGAGACTCTAAGAATAATAAACTCCAAATAAAACATAAGTAAGAACCTCTCATTTCATAATTTGTTTCAAAATTTTTTTCCTTTGTCTTTTCCTAATATCTATTCCATGCTACATGTTTTGCAGAGATCAGACTCCTGATGGGAATACTCTTGAGCAAAAAATAAATCCATTGCATGATATTCCTATTTATTAAGAGTACAAAAAAAAAAATCACAGAATCACAAAATATTCTGAGTTGGAAGGGACCCACCAAGATCATTGAGTCCAACTCTTAAGTGAATGGCCTGTACAGGTCACCTCGGTGTTATTATAAGTTTCATTACTAGTCCTTCCACAGTAAAGCCTTTCAAGTGATGTGTTTGGATGAAACTCCTAAAGAAGAAAATTCTGTTAATAATATTTTAGTTTCATCAGCTCTTTCTGCAATAAATTCCCTTTTATTTATTTTTAATCTCTTTGACACCTCTTCATCTGTCTGAATTTCAACTTAATTTAAAAGTTAACCTAAAGTAGTTTAGTAGCTTATCTATAGTCCACACACCAGCCAAATGCATTCATGTGAACTACTTTATTCAATTAAATAATGAAAAATGTAACATTTTGGAATTAGCATGTTCCAGCATATTTAATTTCCTGGTGAAATGGCAAGAAAAACACAACGCAAAAACAAGCCTTTGATTCATGGATGTGCTTCTTAGAAAATAAAGCCCATTACAGAGAAAAATCCTAGAATGTACTGCTATCATGATAGATAAGATTACACAGATGCTAAGATCTGATGAAAATACCTTCTTATACCCTACCTCAAACTACCATAACACTCACATCTTCTAGTTTTCAATACCTAACCCTCCCATTCACTGCATGCAATCATTCCTACAAGCATCAGCCAACACTGTAGGCTGTTCTCTTTTTTTTTTTTTCTTTTTTTTAACCTAATCTCATGTCTGTTGTTTGCTGGCTTTTACAATCATGGCCTCCTTTCCCAATTGGGTTTTTTAATTAAACACGGCTTCCAGGTCCTGGGCTCCCTGGACACTGAAAGGCCTTACTGTGATGCTCCTAAATAATACTGGTTTTCAACTTCTTTTGCAGTAAACTAATACTTTTATAATTCAACAATGCTTCTTTGGGTAGAGCATGCATGAATAGTAATAATAAAAAAAAAAAATTGCAGAAGGCTTTTATTAATTTTCTTCAGTTTTGGGTGAGATGGTAGACTCTTGACCTGGGCAGTTTCAGCCAATTGGAGTTTTGCAGTTGTCTAGGTATTTGCTGGGTATGATAGCTTGTACTTGGGTGAGCAGTATCTTCCAGAAATACATCCAGATTTCACATGAAAGCTTTAAAACATGACATTATGTATGGCTGTTTCTTCTAGTCTCTGGATAAACTGATAAAGAGAACGGTACATAACTGTACTGAATATTGAGTACTCCTTTTCCCACAGTTCTGAATTGAACTTTCACTTCAGCCATTTACTTGTCCCTAGCAAGTCTCACATTTTAAACAAATTGAATCAATCTACAGGCTAGTTTTAAAAACAATATTTTGAAGAATCATCTATAGATTTGAGAGACTGCTCTTAACCTTTATATAATTATCATCAGACTTCCCTAATGAGTAATGTTGAAAGCATTTTTGGAAGTACATCAGAGGCCCAAAAAACCTCAGAGAGTGAAAAAGAGGTGGGAATGGAGATTCTGAGTGAAAAGTAAGGACAATGGAAATTGCTATTTGTAGGGTCTATTGTTTAAAAAGAAAAGAAAAAGGAAAAAAATGTGTTGCAAAAGATAATGTAACATTCCATATTTAATAAACATTAATAAAGAACATTATACTTGATTACTGAAAATTCAATTTATTCTACATTTCAAACTGTCAAGCACTGTTTGTCACCTAAGAGCTAACAAAGACATTTTACATATTCTTGGATGAGACCTGAATAAATATTCAAGACTTTCAGTTACTAATATTATATGGCAATTAGTTTATCATATTCAGTTTTCCATTGATCTAAATGCAGTTATATTAATTTGCAAAGCATCCTACTACTACACAATATTATATGAAATACCTGATAGAAAGTATGTTCAAACAGGAATATCTGTTATGACTACTAAAGCGCAGCATGTAAAGTTTCAAATGTGTATAAGTGAATAAATTTGCTCAAATATTTCTCTGAACATATTAGTGATTTATTGTGCCCTTGGAAGGACAAAACTGCAATTTGATTGAAATGGTGTCTCTTTCTTTAAAGAAAGAAAATTATCATAGAGCAGAATATTAATCACGTTTTACCTAACAATTGTTAGCTTCATTGGTATTTTGCCTATCAACAATCTTTGAGACTTCAAAGAGATGACAAATTATATACCATTGATTCTGGTTATTGCCATTTGTAACTGACAACTTTGCGAAGGTAGAATAAATCATTTGATTGATTGAGATTTGTTTTAACAATGGATTTTCAAACTGGGTTCTCTCTGTTTTCCTTGGAATAATTTTGGTTTACCTTAGAAACTGTTTTTCATGCCAGCAGAAACCATTTACAATTTAACATTGATTCTCCTCCACTTTTATCTATAGTTCATTGTTTTCTTCTACTGACTTTCTTCTCTTTACTTTCTTGGTCTTTAGCATATAAAACTGAACATAATATCAGTGTGGAATAGAGTGACATATCCATAAAAATTGAGACTTTTCTTAAGAGCTTTTACTTCCCAGAAGTTCAATTCTTTCTTTCTGTCTTTTTGTCCTTCAGTGACTGGTGTATTAACTATTTCCAGCAGGTATTCTTCAGCCATGTCATACAAAGCCCTTAGGGAAAACAGAGATTCCTATGTTTTTCTTTTGTTCAAAAAATGAAAATAATTGATTTCTGATAGCTTTATTCTTTCAGGACCTTATCTTATGGGATTCTTTAAAATCAATATTATAAATAATAATTTGGCTGCCTAGGCTGAGTTCAAATGAAAATCCTGCTAACGTTCCTGTATTGTTCTGAAAAATTCTGAGTATTACATTTCAGAACCCTTTAAATGAAGCAATTCCTTGCTATGCTTCGGTGCTGTAAATGGGGAGGTTTGGCATTGACTGTCTGTGATGCAAGTTCAGACATGATCAAAAAATTAACTCAGGACTTGAAGAATTGGAGAGGTTGTTCTACAATATTTGACTTCAATATGTTTGAGGAGTACATGGGGAAAAGTAAGAATTCTAAATGGAACTTGGGGAAGTGGGGCTACAGATCCAGTAGTAACAAATATTGTGTGGGTATTAGACGTACAAGTAAGAACAAGACTGCTCCAGAAGTCAGAAGGAGAGAGAGTGTAAGCTTCAACTGGTGCATTGTCTCCACCCTGAGAATTCTGCAGGTCTCTCAAAATTCAAAGCATACAGAAATAGATATGAAGTATATCTGCTTTGTTCAAAACACAGCTGAGGCACAAATTTCAGAGACAAGTAGGCTGTGCTCAGTAATAGTTCATCTGAAGCATCTCTCCTGCTGCCAGTGTCAGCAGAGTTGAGAGGAAGAGGTAAGTTCTGAAGTTTGCAAACAATCTTCAGATTTACCATTTCAGATCTGCTTCCACAGTGTTTGGTCTCTCACTGGGCACTCACTGAACCTCAGTTTGGCTTCCCCCTTAAGGTCTGTGCAGTGCTCTATAAGAATGACAGGCAATTCATTAATAAAAGTCTTAGGATTAAAAACAGCTCACTAATTTCTTTTTGAGAAAATTTTGCAAAAACAGAGACTTTTCTAGAGCTACTAATTTTTTTTTTCACAGCAACTGTACTTTCTGTATCAGCAAATCAGAGTATTATATAGCACATGAAAAGTTACACACCCTCTGCCTTTTAAAAAAATGTATAAAAAAACAAACTAAAAATCCCACAAAACTACCAAAGGAAACACTAAACATATTCTGAACGGAGATATTAATTTTCATCTCTTTCCTTATTATCATTCAGCTGCTATGCTGGAGAATAAGAACCTGAGGTTTTATTCTAAACAGGTTAAGAAGAAGGAGACTATTCAATCTATTTAAAAATCTTCTGATATTCTATGCCAAAGCTTACCCAGTAGACTTCTGTAGTATAGCAGAGGAGAGCTGGTTTAGAAAGGATCATTGAGGCTCAACCCACAGGCCTCTAGGAATAGGTCAGGGCTTGAGCATTAAGTGTAAATTGGTTTGTTGTCAGGGAGGAGGAGAAGAAAAATAGAATACTTCACTAGATGACATGTAAAACCAGATAATTTAAAATTCTGTACATGTGTGTATAATAGTCCGGTTACAGCCAAAAACTTGGTTTATAAGAGGTGGGATTTTGATTTTGATTCAAATAACTTCCAGTAGCTTCATTTAAGTCAGTATTTTTGATGCAGAACAGTTATCTATTCAATACTGGTATATTAGTACATACATATACTTTAGTGAGGAGAAAATAGAGGATCTGAAAAAAAAGATTAAAATCTCTTTATTAAAAGAATTATATAATCATGGAATCATAAATTCATAGAATCATAGAATCATAGAATCATAGAATAGTCTGTGTTGGAAGGGACCTTTAGAGGATATCTAGTCCAACCCCCTGCAATGAGCAGGGACATTTTCAACTAAATCAGATTGCTCAGAGCCCTGTCCAACCTAATTTTGAATGCATCCAGAGATGGAACGTCTACCATCTCTCTGGGTAACCTATTCTAGTGTTTTACTACCTGCCTTATAAAAAATGTCCTCTTTATATTTAGTCTGAATCTACACTCTTTTAGTTTAAAACCATTGTCCCTTGTATTAATAACAACAGACCCTACTAAAAAGTTTGTCTCCTTTCTTACTAGCTCTCTTTAAGTACTAAAAGGCCACTGTAAGGTCTCCCTGGAGCCTTCTCTTTTCCAGGCTGAACAGTCCCATCTCTTTTAGCCTGTCTTCATAGGAGAGGTGCTTCAGCCCTCTGAGCATTTTTGTGGCTCTCCTCTGGATTCACTCCAGCAGGTATTTCTTGTACTGAGGACACCAGAGCTGGACACAGTACTCCGAGTGGGATCTCCACCAAGCAAAGGAAAGGGGGAGAATCACCTCCCTCTACCTGCAGAGAGCCCTTACTAAAGTCACATTCCTCTCAGTTTGTCATGTCATCCCACAGCTTGTCACAGGCAAGATTGATACAATTCCACACTTCCTTCCAGTATAGTTTGAAGGTCTGTCAATGAGCAAAGACTTTCTCCTTTGAGAAAGATATAACCCATCTGGTGCCTGCATGCCTCCTGTCATGTAGACAGACCATCACATTATCAAGAAACCCAAAACTGGGCTGGTGATGTGAGTTGTAAAGCCATGCATTAATAGGCTGGGTCCATCTATTTATTCCAGTGTTGCTGCTTGCAGCTGGAAGTATAAAGGCACAAACTGTGCTGCGGATGCCCTTACCAGCCATCCCAAGGCCCAGAAATCTCTTTGATTACCCTTGGACTACATGTTGCAGCTTCTTGGTTACTCGTATAAAAGAGAAATAATGGGCAATAATCCAAGGGGTGTACCAGTCTAGGAAGTTTCCTAGCAGTGTTCTCAACCTCAGGGACAATGCAGAATTCCCTAATAGAACGGTGTCTTTAGAGTACTGGTCCCTCTGTTCCTTTCAGAAGGGAGTCACCCACAACTGTAATTTGCCATTTTTTTTCCTGTTGGATATAGTTGTGATTTGGAGGATACAGCTTTCTGACCTTGGCAACACTCTAGTGTAGATAAACTATCATGCAGAACATTCATTGACTGGTCTTTCACATCCAGAGCCTCATATCTGTTGTACAGAGGCACCTGAGAAGGCAAGCTTGGACAGAAGGGGTTTATCTGCCATCCCAAGTATAAACTTGCCTCAGTTCATTCCTTTCCTTTGAGCTATTGCCTTGAACCTGGAGTGGGGAATACACTGGAAACGTGAAATCAGTGATGGAGGTTTCCTCACAGAATGGAATCACCACAAGTACGGCCTGTCACCTAATGGAGCAGAAGGCTGGGTGGATGACTCATTCTGTATCAGCAGACTTCTCAAACAGAAAAATATCACACATTCAGTGAATCCTAAAATACAACAAAATGAAAATCATGAAGGGGAAAAAAATTAAATTAGGAATAATATTTTAAGTGTATTTTTTGCCTAGAAAAAGATGGTTTAAAAAAATAATCTCCTTATACTTATCCTTGCAAAACTAGGAAAAGCATGCTTGAAAACCATGCTTTTGACCCTTAGTATTAAAAGATCTGCTTCTGAACAAGAGAAAACATTTCCTATAGCTGTAAGAACAGCACATTTATTCTGATTTTATAAAGAATAGGTTTTCTCAAGCATGTAACTTTTCACTTCAACATCAGAAGTGGTTGATAATGAACAGTAACTTTTAGCCCTTTCCATATAATCTAGCACCTATTTTGTATGTGGAACAATAAAAAAAATACAGTGTCTTAGAAAATATGCTGGGACATATTAAAGCATTATGCCATTCCTATTCAGAAATGGTTTTAGAGTGTAAAAAAAAAACAAAAAAAAACAAAAAAAAAAAACCACAAAAGTAACAAAAAAACCCCACAATCAGACAGAGCAGATGGAGGGACTGCTTTGCAAAATTCTTACAGTAAATCAAAAGACTTGGAGCTGTGTAAACCCTTTGGCAACACAGGGTTCCCATAGATGCAATCGACGTTGCAAGAGAAGATGACAAAGATGCATCACACACAGTTAACCTTATAGGTATGATTGGAATGAACTGCACAGTGCTTTGTTGAAGTCTCTCTCCAGAAACTTGCAGGGAGTTAAACCTTTTCTGCTATATCAATATAAGAAATATCCTGTTACTTTATGACACTGCTAAGTGACATCATTTTCAAACCATGTTTCATTTTCAAATCTTTGTGCTGCGGTGAGTTTCAAGGACAAAAAGAATAATCTTGTCTACTGCCAACAGCTATGCATTTTAAGAAACTTTCTGAAACAAGAACCACTAAAATTCCCATTGCAATAAATGAGACTCCTTTCTAAGCTCATCTCTTTATTTTTTTGTCAAACAAAGCTGATCTCTGCTACCTCTGTATGATGACATCATGCCACCCAGCTATCATATTTATTTTAACTCCCTAGATTAGAAGGACTTGTTTAAAGAAGAGTAAAGAGTTCTTAAATATCCTAGTGTTTTTAGTTCCTAGGGGTATGCTTTCAGTATAACATTAACTTTACTACCCACAAAGAAACCTTCTACCTGGTCATGTAATGTATGCCTGTGGCTTGATGGAACTGGAGAGATGTATTATTTCAGACAATATTACCATTTATTTAAATACTGTCAAATGCAGATGGAACAGACACATAAGTATTCTTACAAATGATCTCTGATGAAGTGGTATCGGCTATCAGTTGAAGTGGTATCAAATCAGACCAATGATACTTATCTTCCACAACAAGTAGTCCAGAATAATGATGCCACACATAACGACATCTTAGGAATTAGAATAAGGATTGTAAGTATACCTGATTTCTACTCCCAGTTCCAAATTCAAACATCTTGAAGAAGTCAGGGGTGTTTTCCATTATCAATGCTGTATGCTAACTTTGCATGCTAAATTATGCATCGTACATTTTGCAGGATTTTAGTACCAGTGCTAACACCAGAGAGAGGGATGAAAGCTCCATCTTTTTGAGAAACTGGTTGTCAACCAACACTATATTGATTAGAAGTCTGTCTTTTGGCACACAAATTTTGAAATGTTGTGCTCAGTTTGCAAATAAGATGAAAGCTTACAAGAGCTCTCCTGCAATTCACACTTTAGTATTCAAGACAGTAAACTGAGGGGGTCCAGTGTGGAAAGCCTATTGCATTTCAGCCTGGGATGGATTGATCCTGTGCATAGTTTGAGAAGTGCTTTGTGATTTAAGTTTTTGTACGAATGTAAATTGGTCTATCGCTGTTGTTATCATTATCTCCATAGACATCTGTGAAGAAGCAAAGAGAAAATAGAGTAAATGCATGGATCTTCTAGATTTTTTAAAACTATCTTTCTCAGAACAAAGATTGCAGGCCTGGCCTGCATGTGTGGACCTCAATAATGTCTGAGGACCAAGTGAGTGAAGTCATAAATGACACACTGTCAGTCTCATACAGGGTTTCTCCATTCAGGTAGAAATGAAGTGTGAATATTAACACATAGCAGCAAAACTGGATTAGTGAAAATTATTAGGTAGTCACAATCATGGAAACAGCATGACTCCTGCTCAAAAGAGTGAATAGTATATTTTACACTGATTCCAAGTGTAATATAGCAGTTTAGCTGATAATAATTTTGTTAATTTTGTACTTTTCTTACTTCAAATTGGTTTTTGGTATACAAATGACACCACAGATTCCATGAGCTTAAGATAGATTTATATTACTCCTTTTGCTTCTGTACTTTAAGCTAAGCTTTTTATTTAATGTAGCTACTGTGTTTTAATGAATTTTCCATAAATATATAACTTTTACTTAAATGTTTTAAAAATTTCTTTAATATTTTTTCAAACTTATGGAGTCCTTGAGGAATTGACTGCAAGAATATGAAAGTCTCACTTCTGTTAGAAATATTTTCAACTTCCACAACGTTCTCTTTCTGTTGTTTTGTTTTTCACAATTTGCTCACCAAACGCTTTTACTCTTACCACCATTTTTTTTAACAACTGCAGCATCCATTTTCACTGCAGTAGAACATTTAATTGCCTATGCCTTCTTCAGTGCAACTACACTTGATGCTTGTCCTTGTCCCATGTGATGTTTTAGTCAGTCAGAGCAAGTTCTATCAATATGATATTCAATAAGATCTATAGGAAATATTTAACTACAAAGAACACAGGAGTTCTGAGTTATATTATCAGCTCCAGTATTGAACTAGCATTTGGACAATTTATTTCATTTTTGCCTTTTTTAAGTGTGGATACTTTTACAAGCAACATCAAGGGTTGGACTTGATGATCTCAGAGGTCCTTTCCAATCCATCTGATTCTATGATTCTATGATTCTAAGTACGCCACAGTTACAGACCTAATACATCTATACCCTACCTCATTTGTTTGTGTGTACTCCCTTGTACAAGAAGGCTTATGAAAAATTTAAACTATGGCTTCACTAGGCTAGAATAAACTGTCTATCAGGTTATGTCTAATTAATACTCTGTAAGGCAATGTTTTCCCCACAAGATTTTATGCTTGGGGCAAACAGAGTAGCCAGACAGCTTCTAAAGTGAAAGCTATGGAAAAAAAGGAAGGGGTTTCTGAGCAAAGATCTGCATCCACAACATTGTCTAAAATCTTGTTAGCCTTTTCCAGAGACCCATGCAACCCTCCTGGCTTCACTCATGGTTAGTCCTTAAGGTCTGAGTCAGTCTGGCTCCTTACTTAAGTAGTCGTACAATTTACAACCAGTCTAGCTGTAGAATTTCTCTTGACCCTTTAACCAGCTAGTCAAGTGAACTCAGCAGAACATCAGAGGCAGAGAACATAAACGAATAGCTTTTGATGGGTCCTGGAGTTTTGGTAGATGACTATTTATCCCAAGCTGTTTTTCTACCTCTGTCTTTTTCCTAATAGCCTTCTTGACATATTAATCAAACAAAGAGCATCCTAGCGATTAGGCTATGAATTAAACAACTCAATTTCTGCCTTTATTAATATTACGAAATCTATTTATTCTTATAATTCACAGCATGTGAGCAAGGGGAGAAAATATTCTCTGCTTAAGGAAACGGCTGGCAAACACTGACCCTGAAATCCCTATTTTTATTGTAAGGAAAAAAAAACCCAATAAAAACTCAGTGGAGATATTTGTCTACAAGCCTAATTTTTTAAGCTATGATTAAATAACTGGAATAATGAGGGATAAACCAACAATATTTTCAAGTATTTTGAAACAAACATTAGAATATGTCTCAACAATTGTGTTAGTATTAGTGCCTAAGAAAAACTATTATATTTTCTGCATTTTTATAACTAGAAAGAGAGTTGTCAACCATGTAGCCAATGAGAAAACACTAACAGGTGGAATGGAAAAATATCAGCATGGAATATTATCATATTCCCCAACAATAAAAAACAAATTAGTTTATATATATGACCTCTTTCTTATGTCCCACTATTAAAGATTCAATATTTTACTGCTTTAGTAAGATTTTTCAATAAAAATAAGGGTGAAAATTTCCACATACATTTTAAATGAATGCTAGAAAGAAATGTATTTATCTGAATAAGAGTTTTCCATAAGACAAGGAAGAACCATAAAAAATCTGTCTGAAATCAAGCTGAAAAATACAGTATAGGACAGCAAGAAGGAATAATTATAAAATAGAAGAATTATTACAGGAAATTTCCAGAAACTTCTGCTTAAGATAAAATTTTTGCCTGTTGCAAAATAGAATAAATTTCTTTTTTTAAATTAACATTAATATGTCTGGCATACTTTGCACAAAACTGGTAAAGCCTTTTCTTCTCCTAAAGAAGCTACATACCATCAAAATATATGCATAATTTGCAGTTTAAGAAATACATGGTGCCTTGAATATGTAAATAAAGACACATTCTTAGGCATATGTAAATTAAACCTTACAAATTTGAACTTCCTTATTAGATACCAGAATATATAGCACACATCTCATATAAGTTGTATCAGCCATACCTCCCACAGAACCAATTAATATTTTTGAATCAAATGTGGCAAAAAGATAGCCAGTGTATTGTCAGAAATGTTTCACTATTACAGAGGTGAACACAGGGCGCACAGAAGATGCCTATGCTATGGAGAGGGCAATTGGGACATAAGGTTAGTCTGTAACTAGAAAAGGAATACCTAGAGCGGGCAGGCTGGCTGGGCTGGAGATTTTCCACATGAGCTTTGTGCAAAATCATGCACAAGTCCATGCTTCCTTTTAACTCCTTTGCTACCATCAAATATTTCACTTTTTTTTTTTTTTTTTTTAATCTACTTTGTAAAGGACCACAGAGGACAGCACTCTGTAGGGCTAGAAGTAGTCTATTGTTTGACTCTCTAATAGGTCATCACTACTGAAAGCTCTTTCTCAGTTTGTAGACCCTACTCTTCTGGTAAAGTCCTTCCAGCAACCATTGCTCCTGTTATGCTCTTTGGGAAAGTTCTTATCATGTCCTTTTCCTTTGTTTTCCAGTACAACTGCGGCTTCTTCAATCACAACACAGCTCCAGGATCTCAGGAACAGCTTATACTAATGAAAGCACAACTCTCCATTCTCTGAAAAACAATCAGATATTCCTCTGAATATTGGACTCTGAGAGGGGAGGAAAGCTCTTCAGTTCCATTTAACGAAAGTAATGAAATTCAATATCCTGAAAATTCAATATTCTAAAGTCCTGAGGATTTTGAGGGTTTGCTTGTTTAGTTTTAGTTGTTTGGGTTTCTTTTTTGTAGTTGTTGTTCAGTTTGTTTGTTTATTTGTTTGTTTTGCATAAGCCTAAATCCAAAGAGACATATGTCTTTAAGTCTGGTTTCTGAGATCAATCATTTTCTGCCGAAATGCTCCCGTATTCAAAGTTGATTAGGATCAGTTGCTTCTGAAAATAGACCTGCGCTGACCAATTATTGCTGTTATATAAGCTTTAGTACTTCTTTAAAGACTGAGCCTGTCAAGAATGTAATTTGACAAGCTGAATCATATCAGATCATATATGATGGATTTCAAACTAAATTGTATCTGACCATCTGTTCACAGCACAAGAGCACATCTTTATGGAATTCCTCATGTGTTCACCTTTTTTTTTTTTTTTTTTTTGCAAATGTATTATTTCATACTGTACTTCAAGGAATTTATTTTGACAGAGATATGTCTTCTCAGTTACAGTTTTTAAAGTGCAGAATGGCTGAACTATAATTTTTTTTTTTTTTTAACAGCACATATTTGTGAGGAATTATGAAGATTCAAACCAAGTCATTATTTGCTATCTTGTCCTGTTGGAAAAGGATTTTTAAACACAGAATTTACCTCTAGTCTGTACTGTAGCAGTGGACCAAATTATAAAATAGTTTGCTAGAATCTGTAAACTCAACTGATATTTTTAGAAACAGAATTCTTTTAGAGATTCCCCACTAAATATAAAATATATCTAGTTTATACCCTTTTCACACAGCAAGATGATTTCATTTACATGGCTGTATAATATGTAATAAAGCTTAGGTAAGGTGAATCTCAATTTCAAATAAAAGAGGATTTAATGTTCCCTGTAAGCTTCAGAGGGACAGAGTTTGAAATGGTCTGGCAACATTTCTAAATGCCACAGCAACAACAACAGGTTTATGCATATATTCTGGGAATCAGTGAATAGTCAGATCTGATTAATCCTATACTAGACCTCTATCTCTAGTCTCTCACATAGCTGGATGGGAGATGTGAAACAGCTATTGGAAAAACCTTTCCATGAATGAGCCACACAATGAGTTTCTAACCTTTAGCAGAATATCTCCAACTTCATTTAAACACATTTTTTCCCATGACTTCTCATTCTCCTCATATTGATTAAATTTAAGATTTTTTCCCTTAAATTAATGAGCTTCTAATAGAGTTTGCACATGTTTTAATATGCATTTAGATACATCCTGAAGATATGGAAATAACTGCTAAACATTTTCTGAACCGTTTCTGGATCTGACAAAAATAACTCCCAGCATATTTCAGATACTTGTACACAGTTATCTACAAATACACAAACTCCTACTTTTGAAAATGAAGTGGACAGAATTCCCCTTGTGTAGGAGTACATTTCTCTTTGCTAGAGTGCTTCTTGCCCATAAGGGATTAATCTTGAACTTCATTCCCATCTATAATGAAACCTAAACTGGTTTTTATACTCCTTTCTCAGTTTTACCTTATCCAATTTTCTTTACATATGGATAAATATTCATAAACTTTTCCGGAGCTTTTAATATTTCACCAATTATTGTTTCACTCTGCTCTCCAGTGAGGTTAGAAAAATCTTTGCATTGTCTTCGTGATATCTGGAGTGGCTATTACTTCTACAATTTGGGAGGAACTGTAAATTACATGGATAATATCTGTAAATTCCCTCTACAGTCAATAAAGAGGTTTTTCCAGAGTTTTCTAAAATGGGCCATAAAATAATTTTTTTATTTTCTGTTAGATGTAGGAATGCTTGTTTTAGCTCTCCAGAGGGTTATCAGATTCTCTGCAGATCAGAAACGTTTAAAGTAAAATGATATGCATGACAAATTTTAATACCAGTGACAGGATTATGCAACAGTTAAAATTGCTTGAACTTTCTCCTTCTCATGGCCTTTGAACCTGTCTTTCAAGATATTTGTTGTGCTATGTTTTGGCAGTTCATTTATATGGTAACAATATCAGATTGGACAGTAGAACTATTGGAGTGACTACATCAGTGAACAAGGGAAGAGCCATGAACATCATCTGCCTGGACTTCTGGAAGGCCTTTGACACAGTCTCCAATAACATCCTTCTCTCTAAGTTGGAGAAATATAGATTTGATGGATGTACTGTTTGGTGGATGAGGAATTGGTTGGATGGTTACATCTAGAGGGTAGTGGTCAATGGTTCAATGTCCAGACGGAGATCAGTGATGAATGGTGGTTCTCAGGAGTTTGGGACCAGTACTATTTAATACCCTCATCAATGACATACTAGGATCCAAGTGCACTCTCAGTAAGATTGCAGATGACGCCAAGCTGAGGGGTGTAGTTGACTTAAAGGGGACTTCTAAGAAATATGGGAGCAGACTTTTTAGCAGGGTCTGTTGTCAACAGGACAAGGGGTAAGGGTTGTTTTAAACTAAGAGAGGGTATATTCAGTCTAGATATAAGGAAGGAATTTTTTTATTATGAGGGTGCTGAAACACTGAAACAGGTTGCCCAGAGAGATGGTAAATGCCCCATCCCTGGAAAAATTCAAGATTAAGTGGGATGAGGCTGCTCTGAGAAGTCTAATCTAGTTAAGGATGTTCCTATTTATTGCAAGGGAGTTGGACTAAGTGACCTTTAAAAGTCTCTCCTCCAACCCCAACTCTTCTGTGATTTTATGACTGTATGATTCTATGAACTAAAGGTTGTTTTTTTTTTAAATTCACCAGCTTTTTTTAAAAAGGGGAGGGGAGGGGAGGGGAGGGGAGGGGCAATAAAGGCATTTATTCAGGGAAAACATTTGTGTATCACATGCTATTTTAACCTTTTTAGTCGTGCTTAGAATGTGCCAATTAGTAATAACTACTGTATGACAACTATGAAATGGAATCAAGTTGCTAACATATTTCTTATAGATGGTGAAACTACCTTTTTATGAGTTCATTAAACAGCAATACTAAAATTGCAGAGGGAAAGGAGTACAACATCTTCTTACAAGTAAGGTTATAAAGAAGCCGCTGCCCACCTGAAGGGTTTCTATCAAATATATTTATTATATAATATACTAGAAATACTTTCTAATTCTGCTATTTTCCACAAATATGAGTCTCCTATTGTTCAACACAGTGGAAAAATGCCCTTACATGCTCTACAGTGGCATGTATATGATGAAAAATTGAACCCGAACACCAGCAACTGAAGAAAAAATGTGATTCCAAATACGGTATGTATTTATGCCTCATGAGACAGTTTGTTGCAGGGGACCCCAATGCATGAGTTTCTGAAACACAGGATGATATTTCTGCATTGTGAAATGCAGCTGTATTAGTTTTTAGACACACTTCAATGTACTGCTTGGTAGACCTACACTAAGCCAAAACTATCTTTGGCATAACAGATTATTTACACTGTATTTAACATTTATCTCAGTTATGCCAATACAGAGAGAAGCAAGTCTACTGCAGAAGGTAGAAAAAACAGTATAATTTAAGAAGAAATAATCCCAAAGTGTTTGTAAAGTTTACACATGAAGGAAAAAGGGAAATAATGCTCTTTTTAAAAAAAAAAAAAATCTCATTAAGAGCAGAACTCTATTTTTTCTTTTTTCTTTTTTTTTCTTTTTTTTTTTTTTGTCTCCTAGACCAACCCATAACACTGACCCAAATTTCCTCAAAGATTTTCATGATATTTCACACCGCTGCCCCTAAGAATTACCTTTATATTCCCAGTACTCCCTGTGCCTTTAAAAGCAGCTTCCACTCCTCACCCCAAAGCATCCTTCACAGTGTTTTGGTCTGTCACCTGGGAGGGAACCAGAGCATACCATGGCTGAGTCTGACCTTCCTGTGTGCTGATTGTTCAGCTGACTGCAGGTTCCACTTGTTCAGTCACTTGTTTCCAATGGGGATTGACAATGGCCAAGTTTTCCCTGCCTTCCCCTCAAGTTAAACCTCTCTTATCCACTTACAGAACATATTCACCTCTGTTTAAAACTTTATTAGAAATCACCACAAGTTAGACTGACAGATGGGCAATGTGATCATATGACAGGTGGGCAAAAATACTGTACAACCCATTACAAAAGAGAGCTGAGAGGTAATTTGACAGTTGGCAATTTGTCTTGCCTGACATTCATCATCTTGCTGTCTCTTATGGCACAAACAGTGATTCCAGATGCTGGAGTCCCAGAGAACTCCTAACCTGGGCTACTTTTGTATTACAAGATTGTTCTTTTAAGCAGAAAAATTGAATTAAGTGCTTTACAAAGAAAAAAGAGAGAAAGAGAAGGTCATGTGCTGTAAGACTGCAGAGGGCTTACAAAAATGCTTAAACATGTTTGGAAAATTTTTAAAGAGATTACAGCTTGTTGATCAAATTTGATAAAAGCCCTGATCTGTTTGATTTGTAGACTATGAGCAGTGCCTGGGGATATCTCTATGTAATAGTCCATTTCAGGTTGTGGAAATTCAGCTTATCAGATCTTCTGGAAAATAGATTTTAAGTAATCAGTCTTGAGGACCTGCCAGCTCTCTCTTTTGTGCTATGTAAGCATCACTCACTTTTGGCTTTTAGTCCATCCTCTTTCTGGTTGTCCTTTCTATGATAAAAAGAGATGCAAACTGTCACAGCAGGAAGCAAAAGAGTTTATTCTTAAAAAAAAAATAAAAAATCATTATATCCCTTAATATAAAATTCTTATTTTATCTTCTTTGTCATCTTTGAAATTTACATCAAACAAAGGTATATCAGATAATGAAAGAAAAAAAATCCTATCCAAAAACATTTCCTAACCCATCTTCAAAACATTATGTGCTGATTAAGACATGCCACTGTGACGCCTCCTTTTTGCTTGGTTATTCAGGCACTATAAAGTATGAAATTTACATGTGATTTATATGTTACATTTTTAGACATTTTAGATATTCAAAAGTATTTTGATACAATTGAACAAGTTTTAAAAACTGCATTCTATGTCTGCAATCAGTTTTCACTTCTGAAATCAGTGAAGTATTCATGAGGTTACCCTGTATAACTCTGAAATAGCCTCAAATATCTTTTAGCTGTTTTATACTGACAAAATCTATTGAAAGTCTGTGAGTGTTTTGTGGTTAATCTCTCTTGAAAGTATGAGAACTAATTTCATTGTCTTTCATTCTAATTCAGTGCAGAAATGTCACCCTTCCCGTTAAGATTACCAACTTCTTTATCAGTATTGGTTCATTGTATTCCTGTGAGACAGATTAGTAACTACCTTATGCATGGCCAAACTTGCGTAAGAGTTTAAAAACCTTCCCTAGAGTAATTCAATGATTGAAAACCAGGCTTCTGAGTGGCAGTTTCTTTGTGTAACTAGGTGGCTACACTTACTCACCATCCTTAAATTCTTTCACCCATTCAGTGATGGCTTTTCAGTGGTAACCTGTCACGATGACCTTAGTTTCTGACAGTACTTGCTCTTGGAATTACCTGGTAGGACATGGTTGGGAACCTCCTCTTGCACAGCTCAGGTCTTCTCTGACCATCTCTGAGCCATGAATTCATAGACGCATAGAAACATTTAGGTTGGAAAAGACTTTTGACTCAGTCTCTTGGTCTGTCCAATAAAGAGGTTGAGTGCCTATTCCTGACAGGCCATTTACACTGAATAAAATATATATACACATATTTACATATCTAGACACACAAAGAGCAGGCTCACAGAGCACTCCCATGAATACACAAATCCAAGAGCTCACCCTGCTTCCAGCTGTGGCTGAGCAAGAGGTCTGCTAGAGGTAACGTGTATGTCTGTGCACAAGATTCAGGGCAGCTACTGGGCTCGTAAACCCTGCCTGACCAGTTGCTCTCCCTGGATTCCAGCCTCCCCAGATACTGCTATACTCACACACACCCCTTAATCCCAAGCCACTTCCTGCTTGCTCATTCAGCTTGATTTTCACTACTGGTCACACACTCTCTCACACACCTGTGCTGACTCATCATGGACACACCACAGATCCCTACGCACAGACGCACATGGAGTGAAGAGCCTCTTACTGGGAAATAACTGAAGGAATTTAACAAGGAGACAGGACTGACTACACTGATCAAGGCCAGGGCATGGCCAGAAAGCGTACTGACCAGCTCTTTCTTATGTGCAAGTGAACTCTTCTAGTCCCTCACTACCTCTATTTCCCATACTTGTTTCTTCCAAATCACCTAAATCCTGAGGTGAACATATGAACATAACAGGGTGAGTTTGAGTGGTGGAATGGAGCGTAGCCCTAACGTCTCCACTAAAGCCAAGATAAGATTCAGTTATTTTCTTTCAGCCTGAGGATCTGATTCCATGGTGATGAAAGCCACCACCCCCCCCCCTTGCAAGCCCCCAATTTGAGAAACAGGAAGGAACTGAGGTTCCAACTTGATGTGATAGGTTTTGTATCTTTTAAGGGTTTGTGGTTTGTTTGTTTTTATTCATATTGTCAGTCACAGTTTATCTGTATGTAAAAGGGCATGAAAATGGAGGGAAAAATAGTGTCACTACTTTTGCCTCAAAAATACAAAGAGAGGAGTAAAATAAGTTTATTCTTTTCCAGTTTTTTGAAGATGCCACTCACTTTCTTAATAACATATTTAAGCAGCTGAAATAGGCAAATAAAGGAAGGATTCTTCCCTCTTCTCCACCCCAAAATAAAAAAAAAAAATATATATTTAATATAAGCACTTCTAACCCTTCTTTCTGCATTTTAACTCTCCAGCTCAGGAAACTAGAAGTGTAGCTATATTAAAAGGAAAGACTATTGGATTAGAAAATG
The DNA here is from genome assembly GCF_003031625.1 of Empidonax traillii. Taxonomy (NCBI): domain Eukaryota; kingdom Metazoa; phylum Chordata; class Aves; order Passeriformes; family Tyrannidae; genus Empidonax; species Empidonax traillii. The sequence goes on from NW_020955532.1 coordinate 950,460, forward strand.
GGATTTTCTTGTAAACGTGCAATTTAATCCTGCTTCCCAAAGGAGCAAGAACAAAAGTGCTTGTTATAAAACTTACAGTTTCAACACTGTTTTAATATGGATAGGAGTAGCTTCAGATGACAATTCCACTGAAAAAAGACCACTAGCAAAATCTGCACACTAGACAGATAGAATAAACATATTTGGTTACTTAGATTCCTTTCCAGCTTTTAGAACCTGAAGCTGTCACCTCACCTGATACCTAGTTTTAAGTCTGGAATGCAGACACCTACCTCTGTGCCAGTTGTCTAGACTCCTTTTATTACCACTGTTGAGAAGCAAGAACTTTTAGAATGTAATTATTATGGCCCAGTTTAAATGTCTTCCTCATGATAAGACAAATAACAACTCAGAATTGTCTTTTTTATGTTGACTGTGAAAAGACTTCAGACAAGTAGCTCAGATGTGAATGTCTACTTGGTAAATATGCAATATAAAGTCAGATGAAACTTCTCCCAGGTGTCTGTTTAATCAAATCATTTTCCACACGTGTAGCACATAGGTACTTTGTTCTTTAAAAACACAAACCATTTTTTTTTTTAAATGAACTTGATCCATGTGAAGATGGGATCTTAACTATAAAAGCTGCACCAGAATGCATAGGAGAGGGGCACAGTTTTGATATAAAATAAATGAGCTTTTCAAGAATTCATACAAAAGCATTTGAAATATTCTAAGCTGGATGAATACATAGGGAAGTTTAATTAGGTCTCTCTTACACTAATAAGTTTGATGAGAGTTAAAAAAGAAGGAATTGAATAACAAGTAGAGATTTTAAACTCTCAAAGCTCCAAGTTGCCACTTGTATGGAGGTTTAGTGAGAATTATACCCCATTATGGCATAACTAATTTAAAATATTGAAACAAAAGGTTTAGACAGAAGCAGATGACAGAAACTGAGGAAGAAGGAAGATTATTTTCTTTGGAATTTGACATTTTGTACTCTCAGGCTAAGAACAATTTGGAAAAATGACACTCTGGAATAAACATGAACTTTCTTTGATTTTATTTCTAAAAAACTTACTTTTTTTTTTTTTATTTCTATGATAACAAACAAGCAAGCCAATACTATATTATGTAAGTCTGGAGAGTCTGTAATTATAATCCTATAACTGAATACCTCCATTCATATCTATTTCATACACTTATTAACACTAGAATATTTTCATTTGAGTGAAATATTATGTTGGAGACCAACATATGCAAAAAAGCCCCAGCTATGAAGAACCCAGCCACGTTTCTATGCATTTAAGGGTCACACAGGAGGCATTATGTTATTTTCAAAAGGCGTGCATGCTATCCTTGAATGGTGTTGTGTTCTGAGACTACATGTATCCAGAATTTTTTTGGCAGAGAATTCTGCAATTGCACTTCCCTTGCAGCTGTTCTTTGAAACACCTTTTGGGAAGTCCTATTCTTAAGTCCAGTCTCCTCTTTGCTTATGTTTCTTAAATAGTGGGCTTCTCAAGTCTGCTTCTGTAGAGCACTTAATTTAATGGAGTATGAATTCTCCTGGAGCGTTAAGGATTTAAGCTGCAATTATCACAGGCTGAATGCTGCTTTTCAAAATCCATTTTCCAATTGGCTGGTTGGAATTTCGATAGTAATATTACCATATTCATACCTAAGTCACCCATGGAGCACTTTTGTCATTGCAAGCCATTTCTTTATCATTCCTAGTTAATACAAAGGGTTCTGTATACATATTAGATGCTTAAAATTCACATAATTCGGAGCATACTTTCAAAAAGCCAAGTGTACAGGCTCCACAGAAGTGTCATAATGTTTTTCTGTGTTTTTATTCCAAAACCTTCCTTATGGTCTGGGGGAGATATAACCACTTAGATGCTGGCAGACACTACCATTTCAGCTACCAGCCTTACCTCATCTCATTATCTCATGATTCCTTTGTGTCAAGTGTCATATCTTCTACAGAGCCGCTGCCATTCCCATGGTATTCAAGAAAAATCCTAGAGAGTATAGAAGATGGCCAACATCTGTCAAAACATGTATAGAAGGACTATGCAGAAATCCCAGCTTCCAGAGTAATCTTCCTTACCTTGTCCTTAGAGTCAGGCAGTAAGGTGGAAACATTTCTATCAGATGTTAAGCAGATGCCAAAGGAACGGGAACATCTGTCAGAATACTACCAGCTCACAATAACATGATATTTCACTAAAAGGTTATTTGAACTTGAAATCTGATATATTATCTGCTTGACCTAAGGAGATGAAGATCCATTACAACCAATACCTATTTTTCAAGTTCAATAAATATATGAGTCCGTGCTTTTACACAGAAGAAACTATAAGCTCCAACTTCACATTTAGAAAAAATATCACTTCCTTGTTAATAGCCGTTCATTAACTATAAATTAATTTGCATACCTTAAAGTAAGTACCTTTGAATTAAGCCATATCCTTAATTGTTTCAGATGTGGAGCTCTAAAGTTTTCTTTTTAACCCTTTTGCCAGCTGTAGTATTTAATATCCAAATAATGAACAGTTCTATCCTCTGTGGAGTTTAGGTTTTGTTGTCATTTCATAAAAGAATTAGATTTAATTAAATTCCAACTATAATGGGCTTTCTTTGTGAGTAAAGTGCCCGACAATGTGTTAACTGTCTGACAATGTATCCAGACCTTAATATCTTCCACGAACAGTTTGTTAGCATTTCAAAGGGCCCAATGTTTGATCAGACACCAGTGTACAATTCTGAAAGGATTCTCCTGTGTGACCAATAATTGCCAAACATGAAACAAAGTTTCACACATTTAGATGCAAACCACACTGCTGTGCTACGACATGGCAGAATATAAATACGAATCATTCCTCTACGGCAGGAACCATGAGCAGATGTTCTTGTTGATAGTGACCTTTAGCTTAAAAGGCAATTCTATGTCTTACCTCTCGGATGCTTCTGCAGTTTGTGACGTCATCTTCCTTTTCAAAACAGAAAATCCATCACTCCTATCAAAATCCCTATTTACTGGAGGCCCACAACAGTGTACTTAGAAGCTGGAAATTCTGATCAATACCTAAAATAATTTTTTCAATTATGTGAAAACTAATACACATTTTCCTCTTCTAAATACATTATTACTTTGGGTTTACAAATTTGTGGAGGACAGCTTTGTACCTTTCAATTCTTGTGTGACCTGCTCAGACAGTATGATACAGCAGCAGATACTGATAAATAAACCTTCATGCAACCATTTAAGGACAGTTTAACCAGGGGAAAAGGCACGAAAACTCTCATCCAAACTATTTCTGGTAAAAATTCTTAAATACTTGATGACAATTCTGTAATACAAGTTTTCTTGGAAAACAGAACATGATCATGAATATTTATTAACTTAAAAAAATAAATTTGGGATTATATACTGTTTCTTTTTCTAATTTATTTCCCTTGAATTTTCACAGATGAATGTAGACTATATTTTTTTATCAACCTGTGTATCTTGCCAAAATCTCTGTCAACTATGAAACCTATATGTAGTTACGAAATTCTAAGTTCTAAAATCCCAAATTCTGTTCTCAATTCTGAGAGGTTTTATTTTATATAACTAAGAAGAAATACTGTATGTCTGAATGTCATAATAATTTCAGAAAAGACTTGTGTACATTTATTTTGATATCATGTTTTGAGGGCAAATGATTCGGAATGAAAGAATATATACCTGAGGGGTAGAAAATACATAACTGAGGGTTTAAAAAAGATGGAGCCAGGGTCCTTTCAGTGATACCCAGTGACAGGACCAGTCGCAGAGTGCACAAACTGGGATACAGGAGGTGTCCTCTGAACTTTGGGAAACAGTTTATTACTGTGAGGGTGACTGAGCACTGGCACAGCTTGCCCATGGAGGTTGCAGAGTCTTCATCCTTGCAGTTGTTTGTGACTTCTCCAGCCAAGGGCATGGGCAGCCAACTGTAGGTGTTTCTGCTAGAGCAAGGAGTTTAGATCAGATCCCTGTAAACCTCAGCCATGGGTTCTATGACTATGTGAATATATAAAATAGGCCAGTCTTCGTGAACGAAGATCTGGGGAAGGTCTTTCCACCTTCCAGCCTGCGCACTGGATTTTTTAGGTGAGACACAGTGTGCGCGGAACTGAGCCCACCCTTTAATCCTAAGGTTCATCTGCCGGGGCCAAGCGAGCTTGGACGGTGGCAGCGAGGTCCTCAGGACGTAGATGGATTGCCTTACAGGGCTAACGAGCTCCATCTGCCCGGGGAGTGGCCCTGTCCGGGAATAGAACCCGGGCCTCGGCGGTGACAGCGCCGCATCCTTAACCTCTATGTGAATTTCTGGGACACAGAAAGACATTCTGGGACACAGAATGTTTTGGACATTCTATAGTAAGAATTTTATGACATGATAAATTCCAACTTTGGTAATATTCTTCTGCTTACTTAAAAAAATGTTTTCACTTTCCATCTCAGACAAAAAAAATCACATTGCAGAAGTATGTGAAATGACTGCTGTCTGCACAAACATTAGTACAAAACTCTGCATTCATATCCAAATATGAATATGACAGCTCATTAAAAGCTAAAGAGAAATAATGAATCTGATAGGTTTGTGGAAGAGAAATTATGCTATTTCTACTGACTTGCTGATAAGAGAAGGAAAGGAATAAAATCCTGTTGTTCTTGCACAGAGCACTCTCTTAGCTTATTTTTTAAGAAAGTGAAAAAATTAAATTATTATTATCAAGACACCTGCAGCTGTAAGTATTTGATGTTCAGAAATGTGTGTCTATGTTTCTTCTCAAGTTCTATATTTCTTAAACCACTTTTTTACTCTTTACTTATTCAGTGTTCTTTCTTGATCACCCTTCTGAAAAATGCACCACACTGTCTTTAAACCTGGAAAGAATTGATGTTTCTTCCCCTTCATTTGAGAAAATCACATACAGTTCTCATAAAGCAAGAAAACTTCAGTAGTGACAGATTTGCATAATATTAATTAATGAGAAAATTCCTATGACTCTTTCACCTCCAGTTCCAATGATGTAGAACTGGATAAGCTTTTTATATGGCTGTCTATTTTTCATAAATTTGAATTTGTACTGCACAGCAATTAATAGAAGCTGTTTTCAGGAGGCAGTTGTTTATATATATAACAATAATTATAATCTATCAAAGTCCAATATATGGAATCTTGGTTTTAAGAAGGAATGTGTGAAATTACTCCAACATTTATTTTGAAGACATATTTAAATTTAGAAGCTAAAATTTTTTTGTCAGCTATTGTTCTTTTACCATTCTACTGAATTAAAAAACAATCCCTTGGACTTTACTAGGCAGACAATAGGCTGCAATATTAATATCAGTTTACAAATCGCTGTTTTTTGTAAACTGGCTGAGGTTACTGGTGTACAAACCTGAAAATACTTTTCTGATCAATTTGGAAAAAACAGGTCTTCCATAAAGGATTTTGAATATATATTCTGTGTTCTGAAAATCTAATGCCCCATAGATCTTCTAAGATCTTAGTTTCAACTTGTATGTAGAGTAACTTTAAGGTGTACTCAATAGCTCCAATCCAAAATCATAACATTCTTGAAATAAAAGCTGTTAAATCTGAAAGAATTACTTATCTTCCTCCAAGAAGGTAATATGCTTAAACTGAGTGTGTTACATGGGATCATTTACCTAGATACACAACCTAGTCTTAATTTAATCTTTAACTATTTAAAGAAAGTATTTTCACTTGATTCTAAACAATATTTTTTTGGTATAAAAATTTTCATAAGATAAAAATAAAAATTAAAAATAAGATTTTAAAAACTGAGGGAAAAGATTAGACAACATAGAAATATAATTGATTTCTACTTGCAGTCAGTACTTTCTTTTAACAACAATTAAAGTTTCTTTTTTTTCTTTTTTTCCTTCTTTTATTTATAAGGCAAAACTATAATTTTGCACAAAATAAATAAAAATCCACTGCTTCCTAACTGCATCCTAAAAAATAAAAATCTGGCTGTAGAAAAAAATTAAAATTTGTCAGTCCTTTCATGGAGCTATAGAATAGAAGAGCAATTTGGGTAATAACATCTGTTTTCAGCTCCCTGTTTTGTCCTAGAAAGATAAAGCAAGAATCTGATATTGATTGTCCTACAACACTGATCAGAACCTAACTGCAAAGTTCAGATCTCCTTTGGTAACAGTAATTCAAGCAGGTATTGTTCCAATACACCAGAATAGCTTGTGGTTTTTCAGTAGACTGGAAAATAAAATCAAACCCAATACCAATCTAAATTCAGGAGTGCTTTTGCCTGAAAACTTTTATTTTTATATGTATGAATATTTAATTTTTATTAGTCAGTACATACTAGTAAAACCAAAACAGAAGAAGTTAATTTTTCAGTATCTATGTCAGTATCCATATTGTGAAACCTTCAACTCTTTTGCAATTCAGAAAGCAGTACAGTCAACAACATCCTGAGTCCGGTTCCTTACAATAACCCCACACATTTTTTACAGAAAAGCATCCAGTAAGTAGGAAGAAGATTTTGAAAGCTTTCACCTGGTTACTGTTGCTTAGGAAACAAGCAGCTCAATATTAACGGATATTCATCACACAAGTACTACATTAACCACTGAAGGACAAGGTGGCTTCACATGCATTTTCAACAAAATAAACACTTGGATCATTGACTAAGCATAATCCTTTGGAACATAATTGCCACTCAATTAAAACATCAGAAATAATACATTAGTTAATGCTGTTATATTACTCCAGTAATACTGTGGAAAATGATATAGGAAGTTACTTACTGATTTCAATTTTAGTGAAAACAATGGCACTTGAGGTGCACTGTGTTGTGGGTTAATACCAGCAGACAGCTAAACACCAAACAGCTGCTTACTTATGCCCCTACAGTGGGATCACGGAGAGAATGAGAAGGGTTAAAGTGAAAATACTTGTGGGTTGAAATAAAGGCAGTTCGATGGGTAAAACAAAAGCTGTATGCACAAGCGAAGGAAAATAAAGACATAATTCACTCCTTCCCATGGGTAGACAGGTGTTTACTCATTTCCTGGGGAAAGTACGGCTCTGTCACACCTAACGGTTGATTGGGAAAACAACCATGATAACTGAACATCCTCCCTCTTCTTTCTTCTTCCCCCAGCTTTATAAACTGAGTATGACAATATATGATCTGGAATATCCCCTGGGACATTTGGGGTCAGCTGTCCCGTCTGTGTCCCCTCCCAGCTCCCTGTGCACCCCCAGACTCCTGGTAGGTTGAGGAGCAGAAAGTGCTTTGACTGCTTAGCAAAAATGAAAATATCCTTATGTTATCAGCATTGCTTTCACCACAAATATAAAAATGATACCATGTGAGCATCTTTGAAGAAAATTATCTCAGCCAAAACTAGTAAAATTTGGAAGAGAAAATAATTTTTTCATTTTACTGTTTGACATAAAACATCTTGTCAAGGTAGCATAGATCGTCTTGCTAATTTTCAATAAATCATACTATAATTTCTCAGGACTCTAAATCATTATCTTAAACCAAAACTTTGGCCAAATGTAAGTCTCCTTTTCTGAATGTGCACATTATGCCCAGTGGTATATAGATCTGAAGAGTCTTGATATAATGACCTCCTCTAAATTATTTTAAAATGTAAGTGGAGAGAAAGAATACCTAACATATAAAACTTTAATAAGAAAATTTGTTACAATTCATTAAGAGATGGTTATTATAGTGCAAAGAGCAAGTACATTGAGTCATTATAGAAAGAAGTTTGAAAACACAAGTATGGATTCAATTTGCTAGATTTTAGCCTGTAGACTAAGTGAAAATACATGGTTTACATGCAAGGAGTTTTTTTCCAGTTATATAGAGCTAACTAGCACTGGGAATATTGTTGTATGCTCTCTGAAAAACAGGTGGATTTTTTCAGTGTATACTTCTACAAAACTGTAGTTAATTTCTTTTCAAAGTTGGTTCCAGTGTCCTCTTCCTAGAACTTTGAATGGAATATTTATATAAATAGTATATTCTTTTTTGTTTGATTGATTGATTTCAGTGAATGTCAGTCAATTATTATACATTTGGTTGATGATGTGTGGGTATTTCATGTTCAGATCTCCTTCTATCTCCTGTTAGAAACTATAATAAAACCAAGACACAAACTAATAAGAGAGACTTGCCAAACTGAGTTTCCCTTTAAAAACAGCATGTGAAACATTCCAAAAGTGGCTCATGGTAATACTTTAATGTGGGTAGCAGTTATTGTAGACTTAGGACTGCCCTGCATTGTCTATGTACTGTTTTCTGTGGAGCAAACCTGAATTTTCTGAGAAATGTATGGTAAAATAGGTTTCTGATTTAGAACACTGAACTAACATACTATTTGTTAAAAGTAAATCTGTGTAATGCAGAATTATAGACAACAAATTTACAATCCTTTTCATAATTAATCCATCTTTTTTGATAAGTCAGTAGCATACCCAACAGCTCTTTCATAGCTGGCTACCTATTATAACAGCTGACAGTCCTGTGATATTAGCTATAGAAGTACTGTTTTGGTTAAATACTACTCCTCTTGAAGCATTTGAAGACTACAGAAATTCCTTCAGTACAGATTAGACCTGTATGATGTACCCTTGAGGCTGAATGCAGCAATCTCACATAAACTACATAGCCCTTTGGTGAGAAAAAGATGCAGCAAATTTTTCATTCTCTCTTTCTACAGAGACACTCAAATGAACATCTTTGAGGACAATGTTTTATCATTTTTCACCCAGACACACTCCAGATGACAGCCTTTCTATGTAATCTACTTCAATCTGTTTGACTACTGTCATTGTGCAGATTGTTTCTAATATCATATTGAAATTTTCCTTGCTGCAGCTTGCATCTGCTGGCTCCTCTTGCACCTCCAAGAAAAGAGTCTGTCCTGATCTTCATATTCATACAGAAGGTAGCTGGGTAGCAATAACATCCCCCAGGGATGTTCTTAAGTTGGAACAAATTAAGCTCCCACTTGTACACTTGTACATTTTGTCTCATCCTCCTAAACTTCTTGATAGCTGTCCACTGAAATCATACTAATGTGTCAATTACTTTCTTTTATTGAGGAACCCAAACCTAGATCCAGTACTTGACATGATCTCACAAGTGTTCAGTAGAGGGAAATAATCACATCCTTCAGCCTGTTGGTCATATTCATGCTAATATAGTTCAGTATGTGGTTGATCACCTTCACTGCAGCAATGTACTGATGACTCATATTTGAGTTCTTATCCATCAGATTCTTTTCTGGAGAGCCCTTCTCTAACCAGTTAGTCACCAGACAATATCATTACTTAAATTTATTTCATTCCAAATGCAGGACTTGGCACTTGCCTTGTTGAACATCATATGGGTTTTGGCCACTCATGTCTCCACCTGTCAATATGCCTTTGAACAGTAATACTGCCTTCCAGTCTATTGACTCTCTTCCCCATTTCTCTAATTTGTTGTCATTGGCAAACTTAATTCCAGGAGGATTTACTCCAGCCTTCTTAGTGAAAGAATCCTATTGTTTTCCAGATCCTCCTTCTTACCCTTCTAGAAGATGAATATGAAGATGAATTTGTCGTCATGAATGTCTCCTGGCTGGCATGACTTTTTGAAGATGGTGAAGGCAGTCACACAGTTATATCAGCCAGTTTCCTCAGCATTCCCAGATGGATTTCTTGTGGTCCCACAGTTATTTAATGTGTCTATTTTGGTCAAGTGCTCTCTAAGTCTGTTTTGTTCTAGAGTGAGTAGTGATTTCTCACATGAACTCTGAGAGTTCCTAAGATGCCTGAAGACAGGTCTTAATTGTTAAAAACAAAGGCAAAGACCATTTTCCAGATGCTCTGCCACTAGGCTCAATGCCTTACAATTTCCTCAGGCTCCCTTTTGCTGGCAAAATACTTTCAGAAATCTTTTGGCAGCTTTCCCATCTCACTCTAGTTTCAGCTTCATTGAACTTTGCCTTTCGTGACTTCTTCCCTGCATGTATATCCCGGCTTCCTCCTTCTGTATACTTTAAGTTTTTGAACTTTAGCTCAATCATGAATTCCCCATTCATCAGTACTGGTAGTACTGGCCTTCTGCCCTTGTTATGTGACTTTCTGTATATCAAAATGGATTATTTTTGTGCTTTGAAGAGCTCTTCCTGAATATCAACAGCTCTTCCAGGACTTTTCGTTCTTCAGAGGAGTTTCCAATGAGGTGCTGTCAAGCATATTCCTGAATAAGCTGAAATCTTCTTTCCTAAAGTCCATGTTTGTGATACTAATATTCAACTTACTCACTTCTCTTAGGAACTTAAACACCCCTATCTTGGGAACATTGGTCCCTGCCATCAGATTTGTTGTTGACCTTAATTCACTTTAAAAACAATGCGTCCTTCCTTAATCATTAATAGCATGTCCAATAGCCTACCCCTACCAGCTTACAGATCACTTTCTTGTGTCAAGAAATAAGCCTTGACACTCTCCAGAAATCTGCATTGTTTATGCTCTCCATTGTGGTTCTAGGACAATATGTCAGGATGGTAAAGCCCTCTATGAGAACTATGTCCTATAATAGTAAAGCTTCCTGCAGCTGTTGGTGTCTGCTCTTCTCCATTAGGTGCTCTGTAGCAGAAGCATCCCATGTCACACACTCCATGCCGGTATATCCTCTGATCCTTATCCAAAGTCTCTCAGATGCTTGTTAGCCACTCCAAAGAACAGGTCAGTTCACTTAATCAGTTTCTTTGCATAGAGAATGACTCATCCTCCTCATCTTCCTGGACAGAATTCCTAATGGCTGAGAAAACTGTATATTCCAAGAGATTGATGCATGGATCTTACTACAGAACATTTAAAGGAGTGAATAGCTCTCTATTCAAGTCATATGATCTAGCCAAATAGGATTCCATATTTTATTGCATTAAGCATAAGAAGTGATCATAAGAACTTTCTATACTAATGCAAGAGTAAGCCCAGTAGTATGTTGTTATTTTTGCTCAGAGCTTGTGACATTTGTAAAAGATTCCTCTCTTCAGAACATGGTTTCTTATGCACGTGTATGGAAGGGCCTCACGCCAGGACTGAGAAAATTCACCAGTTCTATTAGATTGGTGTCTTATAAAGCATGTAAGATGATACAATAATATTAGTGTCATGGTTTAACCATACACAACAACCAAGTACCACATAGATGCTCATTTGCTTCCTTTCCCCCCTACATTGCCCAGTGGGATTGGGAGAAGAAATGGGAAACAAAAAAACTAGAACTCTTGGGTCGAATAATTGAAACAAAGTAAAATATAATAGTAGTAGTAGTAGTAGTAGTAGTAGCAGCAGTAGTAGTAGTAGTAATGATGATAATGATGGGCAGAGAGTGTGATAAAACATAAGAAAAACAAGTGATGAACTGTATAATTGCTCACCACCCACTGACCAATGCCAAACCTCTCCCCGAGCCATGACTGCCCCCCCTTCAAGGTAATTCCCTCAGTTGATATACTGAGCACGATGTCCTAAGGGATGGAATATCCCTTCAGGCAGTCAAGGTCAGCTGTCCTGGCTATGCTCCATCCCAGCTTCCTGTGCGGGTTCTCACTAGCAGAGCATAGGACTCGGAGAAGTCCCTGAGTTAGTCAGCACTTCTTAACAGCAATCAAAACATCAGTGTGTTATCAATATTATTCTCATATTGAATCAAAAACATAGCACTGGACCAGCATTTAAGAAATTAATTGTATCACGGTTGAAACCAGTTCATTTAGGTAGTCATTCTTATCATGGGTTTGCTCTGATCCAATTCTCTCTCATCCCTCACACAATTGCTATAAGTTGAGAGAAGGTCTATACAGATAAAAGAGATCTGATGTGGGGAGAATAATATTAGGATTTATTACTAGCAAGATAAAAACTAAAGAACAGTATATACAACAATTCTAACTAGGTAAAAGTGCTACATATTTACAAAAGTACTCTTCTCCCCTTGTATCAATTCAGGCGGAGAAACAGTTTCTTTTCCATTTCTAGAGCTACAGGTCTTTTAAATAATTTTACAGCACTTGAAACTTCTGTTATCTTTAGCATGACAGCTCCAATTCATCGCAGCTGGAACTGTCTTTCTCTCTCTCTCTCTCTCTCTCTCTCTCTCTCTCTCTCTCTTCTATGTCAACCTCAGGGCTGGGCTTACCCCCTCCAGGGCTAAGATCAGAGGTTGGGGGTTACCTGGGCCCTGTGGAGTCTTCCATGGACTGCTTGAGGACACTTGCCTTACCATGGTCTTCCCACAGATACGAGGAGTAATGGCTTCTGAGTCCATCCCTGTTTCTTGTGGGGTCCCTCCTCACGAGAGACAGTCCTTAATGGACATCTCTAGCGTAAGTCTACTTTCAGACAGCAGTTCTTCCATTCTCTGCTGTCCCTGAGGCTCACAAATTCAGCTGCACCAGCGTGGATCCCTCACTGGGATCATAAGATCCTACTCGGACTGACTCGCTCCAGCGTAGGTCTTTCTCTCCATGGGCCACAGGTCTCCAACAGGACTCTGTTTCATCTTAGGCCTCCCACTGGGGTCACATCTTCTTCATGCACTCCTCTGCTTCAACGTGGACTCCTTCATGAGCTGCAGAGGGGGATCTCCACTACCCAAAAATCTTCTACAGACAGCAGGGGTTTTTAGTTTTCAGTCTCTTCCCTGCTGAAGAGAGAGAAAGAGAGAGAGGGAGGAAAAAGACCCCACTCTTCAGGTTTCTCTTCTCTCTCCTCCGGCTGCCAGCTTTGACCTTGGAAGCTTTGCTATCTCTCTGTCTGGAATTCCTTCTGTAGTATTTCTCATCCAACCAGTCTTTCATTAGAGTTTTTCCTCTACTCTCTTACAAGAGAGAAGGGGGCCTGGCCCCCCTCACCTGGGCCAGACTTGACCCGGGCTGGGGGGCAGACACCTGGGCCCAACAGGGCCGGCTGCTACACTGGCTCTCCAATTTTCTTCTGTGCAACAACCATTCTCTTCCATGTTCTTAAACATGTACTTGGCAGAGGTGTTACTAAAACTTTTGATTGGCTTTGCTCTGGAAATTCACCTGGAAAAACTACTTTCAGCCCCAGGGGAGCTGATTGGCAAACCCTTGACAATGTTAAAGAGGACTATGGCTATCTTTAGAAAAAATATCAAGTGCCTTTTTTCTCCTCATATGATTCTGCACAGAACACTCAGTTTTTCGGACAAAGTTATGGCTCATGCTTGTCTTCTGAATCAGCAGTGCCAGAGCACAGATGGTAAAATCAGGGAAGGACACAATGAGAGACTTGACATCTAAGACCTCACTATTGATATTCTAAGTTCAGAGGAAACAATGCCACCAGTATTTCTCACTTGGTTTCCTTGCCAGCCATGTATTCTAAGCAGTCTGTTTTGACTCAGAAAGAGAATTGCAGGATGTTTCCTACTCCAGCAGTCCTATTTATAATGGTTAACTGTAATATTATCTTCTCTTTTCACAGAAGTAAAGAGGACAAGAGTTGCTCTTAATACCTATTACAGAACTAGCAGAAGTGTCTATGCTCTTGAATTTGAGATTTTCTTGTTTCTCATTCTTTTTGTTGTTTGTAAAAGGCACATGTTTTCTGTACTACTTCAGAGAGGGCCAGTGTGATTTGAATAGGAGCAAAACTACAGCACACTGTTAAGAAATGCTTGCATAAGACAACTGATAAATACACTCTAGCACAGAAAAAAAAGGAATTAAGGCTGTAATAATTTATAGCAGTGCACTGAGAACATTTTTAGTGGTTAAATAATTTTCTTTCTCAAGATTAATTAAATTATGATTATACTAATATATTCCACCCAGATCTTTACTGTGAGACCATGGGCATTTAAGGGAAAATTAACGTGCTTGTGTAAAACTAAAACATTAGGGGAGTAAAAGTTTATGTGTTAGTTTTCTCTTTCTCATGCAGCAAAGAATAGATAATTGTTGATAAAATTTTGACAAGAGTTAATGAAATTTGTATGAGTTGCTAATCCAAAGTATATTAATGTGGCACAGTGGAAGTGCTCTTTAAATATTAAAATTTTGAAAATTTATTCAAAAGGGTATAGTACATCTAAAAATAATGTTATCATCCAAAGTTAACGAGGAAGTTGTGTACGATGGCACTCTAATTGTAATGTGTACTGTACTTTTCAGCCCTACAGGAGACTTAGGCCCAATCTGCTATCTTAGGAGACAAATCCCACTGAAAATCACCTGCAAAACATGGCTTCTGAAGGGAAAGCCACAGGGAACAGCAGCAGGAAGAACTAAGCAGCAGTGTGGTAATGCTGAACCACTATTATGATGGTTTTCTGAGAGTTTGCATAATTTGTTTCTTTTCCTTTTTTGGGTTAACCAAAAAGACTTATTCTCCTGGCAACCAAAGGAGAAAACCAGCAAGTCCATTGGACAATTATGGGAATAGCCTTTTAGTTGATTAGCGGGAAATATTTAATAATTTGTGAGCAGTACTAAAAGTTACAACTTATAGAAAGTAAGCAAATTTTTTAAAGCTTCTGTAAGAATGGATCAGAAGATAGATTATTCTTCTCCATCCTCACAAGTTTGGTAGTTCTTATTCACATATATTTCAAATTGCTTCATTGCTTCTGCATTGTACTATAAGGGATATGCCTCACCAGAAATAATTTGCAAATTGAGTCAACTCTATATGGGAGTTTTCACATAGCTCAGCATGGATATTTATACACGAGGCCACTACTGAAAAGATTTTTACTGAGATGGAGAGGAACAGAAGAGGGCAAGGTACAAATTCCATTGGTACACTGTGAAACTGTGGGTATGTTTGTGGACAACCCATTCTTATAATTTTTATGGAGAAAAAAGTGGAGGACTCATATTCTTTCTCACAGTGTTTTGGGGAGTTTGGATATAGGTTCTATCTAAGCAGAAAATATATTCCAGGCATATAGCCAAGGCAGAGAATGGCAGAAGAGATGACCAAGGGGAAAATGCAGAGAGACTGTCAGAGTGCCGAGTCCAAGAGAGGAGAATTTAATTAGTAGCAAGCCATTATGTAAACATTTAGATGGAATTGGTGAATATTCAAAATTTAGTTTCTCATCAAAAAGTGAATAGGAAGTGGCAGTTAGACTACCAACAGCTGCTGAACAGGCAGCTAGAGATAAGGAAAAAGCATCTAGATAGAGAAGATAAGCATTAAATTGAAAGTTAAAAAACAATAACTGATACAGGAACTATAATTGGTTTCCTAATTTTTTTTTACTGCCTTTCTGCTAGGAGGTGTTTTCCTTGGTGGAAAGAGATAGCAAAACTAGCATTCTCCAAAATGTCTTTTATTAAAGAAAAAATTTACAATGTGTGCAAAAGACACATTACAAAACTTGTGATCAGATGCAGAAAAGCACAAGTCCATTCCAATTTAGCAACTGTGATAAGCACATGTTTGAGGTAAAGTAGGTATTTAACTACTTTTACTAATGTATGTTTGTACAAATTGATCACTTGAAAAGACATGTGGCTTTTAAGCATTTGGGATTCATTGGAGCTTCCTACACATGCCAACATACTAATTTTTGCTGTTGTAAACATTTCTATCAAAGGCATATTTCTCATTAAGAAATTCTTCTAAAAACTGCAGTTAAACCTCACACTTTCTAAAACATATATTATATGAATTAACAATAGTAACAATACAGATGTACATAAACAATTAATGTGCAGTGCTAATCACAAAGGAATTATCTGATCTTGCAGCATATTGATTTATTTATGGAGAGAATGAGAAAAATCTCCCTATCTTCTCTCAAATTTTCTTTTCAGTGACCTCACATGTTCCATAATTTCATAGCAAGAGAGTGTATTATCTCCTTCCTATTTACATTTCTCACGGCTTATAATTTTCTAAGTATATCATGCTGTGTTATTTATCTTGATACCCAGACACAGGATGTTTGCCTAGTCTACTGACTCTGGGATTCTTGCAAATAAATCAGTGTTTCAAGAGTGCTTGCTGCAAGGCCAGGTTTAACTGAAGTACCTAGGATTTTTCAATGATATAATGTCTCAACATTGTTATGCAGGACAAAGCTGAATAAATTGATTTCCAGAATTAAAGGAATAGATTATTACATCTCCACATATGGCCTTCCATAAATCTTGAGGGAAAGAAAATCTACTAGAACAAGCAAGATTTAAATAGACAAAAAGTATCTAAGTTCTAAAAATATTACAATTCTTATATGACTAATGTTGCTTCAGTTTGCAAGTCAAAGGTTCTTCTCAAATTATGAAGAAACTCAGCAATGAAAAAGTCTTCACAATAAAGTAAATACCCCTAAATAACAATACCACTCCAAGCTGTTTCCAAGGAATACATGTGTGAGTATTCAAATCACTCAAACTCAGAATAGTTGCAGTTAGCAGAGACATCGAGAGACCACCTCATTGTGTTCCCAGGCTCAAAGCAGGGCCCACTAGAGTGGATTGCACAACACATTGTCCACTCAGGTTTTGAGTATCTTGGAGAAAGAAAACTCCACAACCTCTCCTGGCAATCTTTTCTGGTGCTTGAAAACCCTCACAGCAAAAAAACACAGTGCCTACAGTAAAAAAGTAGCTTTTTTTTTTTTTTTTTTTTTTTTTTTTTTTTTTTTTTTTTTTTTTTTTTTTTTTTTTTTTTTTTTTTGTTTTTTTTTTTTTTTGTTGTTTTTTTTTTTTTTCAGATAAAATTTCCTGTATTTCAGTTTCTTCCCATTATCTCTTTCCTATCATCGGGCAGCACTGGGAAGGATCTGGCTCCATCTCTTCCTGGCCCTGCTCAAGTATTTATACATGATGGTAAAAACATTTGAGCCTTTTGTTCTCCAGATTGAACAGTTCCGGACACTCTGCCTTCCCTTGCATAGCAGTTGCTCCAGTCCCATCATCATCCTTGTGGTCCTTTCACTTCACTTGCTCCAGCATGTCCATGTCTTCCCATGTACCAAGGAGTACAGCACTGGACACAACACCTCACGTGTCTCAACAGTGATGACCAGAGAAGAGGGATCATCTTTACTGTGCTGCTGGCAACACTCTGCTTGTTGCATTCAGGAAGACTAGTAGCCTTCTCTGCCACAAGGGCATATTGTTGTCTCATATTCAACTTGTTGTACACCAGTACCTAGAGGTCCTTCTCTGCCAAGCTGTTTTCCAGGCAGTCAGCCCCCAGCCTGTACTGATGCATGGGGTTATTCTTACCCATGTGCAGAAATGGACGTTTTCTTTTGATGCACTTCACAAAATTCCTCTCCACCCTGTCTGGATTCTTCTGAATGGCAGCAAAATAGTTTAATAAATCAGCCCCACTTCCTACTCTCCACTCATCCAGTTCATAAATGAAGATGTAAAACAGTATTGGCCCTGATATCAACCCTTGGGTACACCATGAGTGACTGATCTCTACCTACACTTTGTGTTAATCATAATCTCTTGAGCCTGATAGTTCAGCCAGTTTTCATTCTGTCTCACCATCGATTTATGCAGCACACACACAAATACTTCTCATTTTTTTTTCAACTTGTAATAGGAAAAAGAAGAACTGAACGAATAAAGAATTTAAACATCTTTATATTTGTACTTTGTGTCATTTTGCAAATTTTTAAATTTCATTCCACTGCCCAATATACTTATTTTTTCCCAGCTCACACCTTTCCTAGTAATGTCTGGAGAACAATGATAGTTTCAGCCACTCTGTTCTCTTTATCTTGAGTTTTGCAACCAGTTTTTCTCAGGTTGTACAGGGAGTATGTATCTGTTTTACAACTTCTTTAATTCTTTGGTTTATAAATATTCAATAAGGGAGTTCTCTTGCTACTTTAAATCAGGATATATAAAGACTGCTTTGTGGGATACATTGTGAATTACATATGCCAAAATGTGTATCATAAGGAAGAGACGTAATTTAAATTACCCTGGTTTCAATACTACCATTTGGTAATTTCTGGCAGAAAGTCATGAGACATTTAGCATCTTGAATAAATAACACAAAATCCTTCTTTTACAATACACTGATCTAACTAAAACAAATATTCTCCTCTCAGGAAGAATAAGTACATACTGCCTCTGCTCCTTAGATAATCAGAAAACTTTCTATGAGGAAGAAAATTATCTGCATAACCACAAAACTCAATAAAACCAAACCCATATCCCATATCCTATCCAGGATCCTTTCATCCATCCATACACTTGTTATCCCACTCTAAACAATTTTTTTCTCCTTCTTCTTCTCCTTCCTTATCCTTTGGCAATTCATTTTCGTTTCACTACACTGATGTACAGGCATAAAGGATTTTTCATGCTACCAAACCCCCTTAAATATTGTTCTTCATGTGCTTATGAGTAAAATATGAAATAAAAACAACCAAGTGGAATCCTTTGTTTCTGTTAATTTAATTTCTGGTCAATTAAGAAAATTTAGCCCACCAAAGGATGAAGAAAATATTTTTTTATCTACTATCTACCAAAAAAAAGAGTGGCAAATCATCATATGCTTACAGGCTTGGATAGATTTTCAACACATATGTTAGCATATCTTAAGATAATTTCCAGGCAGAACATTTAATGCCTCTTTAAATCATTGGGATTGCTTGTGATACTGCAGTGATGGGAAGTGTCACACAAGTATATAGGACTGCAACCACAGGAAAATACTGAATAAGCTTTATGCAAGAACCAGTAACTGCAAACACGAGAAATGTATACGGTGCAACTATTAGGAACATTATTAGCAACTAAGTGTAACTATTAGCAACATTTATTTCTTCTAACAGTTGGAAAAAGAACGAAAACAAAACCAGATACTGAGTAGGAATAGATTTAAACTTTTGGCTCCAACTAACTAGTGAGAAAAAAAGGAAGTTCACCTGTGCTTGTGTTAAAGTTTGATTAGACTAGGGCAAAAGACCACCAAGCATCCTTTAAGAAGAAGGTTTATTTTTTTATCTTACATTTGGGACCAATTTTTTAGAACTCTGTGTAGTGAAGCTGTAATAGGAATTGCAAAAACTTTTGAAGATCAGCTGATAAAAATGTCAGTGGACCATGGAAGATAGACTACCTCTGCCAGACAAGACAGAAGTTTCAGGAAACCTATTGTGTTCAAACTAGAAAGAGTATGTATAGCACAGCTAAAGTGATCAGTTAAACTGGCAATCAAAATGAATAGCTAATGCTGAGATAAAAAATTCTAGTCAGAAAGAACTAAGAAAAGTAGCATATTCTAACTCAAAAAAGGAAATAGCAGAAATAGAGCATTTTTTCTTTATTTTCTTTTTACTCATGGTTGTGTTAAATTGTTGTCATAATGGAAAAAAAAAGAAAAAAATATAGAAATCTAGAAGGACAGAGATTTTGAAAATTTTCTGAAATGATGTTTTGTGACTGACATTCCCTCCTGTTTGAAAATGCAGACTTCTTAAAGCTTTTTGAATAATTTGATATTTATAGAAAAACAGAGAGTCATATATTTTTAGTGAAAGCTAGGTGAGATACTTTTCTTGGACTTGGTTTGGAATAGGAATATTAGTGCCAACCTATTTAGTTGTCATCTTAATGAGATACCTCAAATATGCCAATATCTTTCCCATAATTGCAGATTATATCTGAAATAATATTTCAGTATGATTCAAGTTTGCATATGTGCAAATATATTTGCCTTTTCTCTAAGTTTTATTCAGAAGACGTAGATAATAAATGGAGGATTTTCTTTCATAATTTGAAGCAATGCCACAAAATAAATGAGTTGTTGGTTGATACTATTTGGCATACAAACAATCATGACCAATATAGGATAAGAATCTCACTATTTATGTTGATGTTTCCACAAGAAAACCAAGAGAAGTACAACAGGATTAGAAACTATTTATTATTTCTTTGTTAAATGCTGTGTTGAAGAAAACTTATTTTCAGGCTAAGACATTTATTATTATGTACAAATTTAAATGAGAAATGACCTATGAGAAGTGACTGTAGTCATGCTGTAGTCATATACAATTAAAAATCTGCCACTATTTTAACTCTTTTTATAAAGTATCTATGTAAAATTCTCTGTGGGTTGAAACTTGGTTTTACTTTATCATCTCAATGACAATTCTGTGGAAAAAAAAAAAAAAAGACAATTTTCACTGAGGTTCTGATATCAGTTCCAACAGAAATAATAGGAATTTTCTGTTGTCACAAGTTACACGACTGAGATATTAAAGTGATGTAAAATTCTATGGTTAATTTGACTCTCTTTCCAGTGAGGTCAATCAGGACTCTGTATGTGTTAGTTAAAGAAAGAAGCCCACAAGGAGTGCTTTGGAAAATCATACAATTTCTCCGTCACTTATCTAGTTAACTGTGCTCTAGGGTATAACGAAGTAACATAAGGGTCAAGATAATCTAAATTCTGATTAAGATGAAGTAGCATTTTGTTTGTTTTCTAAGTATATGAGAAGACAGTTTACCATATGAAAGAGAGGGAGAAAGGTTGGGAGGACTGGTGAAGAGGAAATAATAATGGTTATGTAGAGAAACCGGAGAGAGAAGTTATAACAGATTTTCCAATTAGTGTTCACTGTGAGAAAGAGTTTTGAAAGAAGTATGAAAATACGTTTGACTCTTTGATGCACTCTCATGTGGTAACTCAGCTCTCCTTGCCTAAAAGGTGCATAAACTCAAGTCATATCTGTCCTTCACCAGGAGGTCAATTAGGAAATAATATAGTATTCTACTTATGCAACAGATAAATACAAAGAAAAATGTTGTACAAATAATTTTGAATGTTTATCACTTAGTTTATGAATTTGATATAAAAAATCATGAATTAACCTGTAATAGATGCATTTTAGGTGTACACAGTATTTTATATATAGCTTGTGTGCTTGACTTATTGTCCTCTGGTTCCTCATGCTGAAATTCAAGTTGCATGGAGTAGAGGATCGTAGACCTCCATTTAGAATGGAAAAAGCCTTTAAGATCATGGAGTCCAATCACCCAGCATTCTGAAGTCCACTACTAAGCCATGTTCCTAAGGGTCACATCTACACATCTTTAAATACCTCCAGGGATGATGACCCAAACACTATCCTGAGCAACCTGTTATGATGCTTCACCCTTTTGGTGAAGAAGTTTTTCTTAATATCCAATCTAGACCTCTCCTGTTGCAACTTAGCACCATTCCCTCTTGTCCTATCCCTGGTTACTTGGCAGAAGAGACTGACTTCAGCTCACTACAACCTCCTTTCAGGTAGTTGTAGAGTGATGAGGTCTTCCCCGAGCCTCATTTTCTCCAGGCTAAACAAATGTAGCTCCCTCAGACTTGTGCTTCAGGCACTTCACCAGGTCCATTGCCCTTCTCTGGACAGGCTCCAACACCTTAATGTCCTTCTCATTGTGAGGACCCCAAAACTGAACACAGGATTTGATGTGCAGCTTCACCTGTGCCAAGTACAGGGGGACCATCAATGCCCCAGTCCCACTGGCCACACCAGTTCTGACACAAGTCAGGATGTCATTGGCCTTCATGGACACTTGGACACACTACAGACTCATATTCAGTTGCTGTTGACCCCGAGGTCTTTTTCCACTGGGTAGCTTTCCAGTCACTCTACCCTGAGCATTCCACTGTTGTTGTGACCTCAGCGCCAGGTCCGGACTTTGCCTTGTTGAATCTTATACATTTGTCCTTGGTCTATCAATCCATCCTGTCCAGATTCCTTGGCAGAGCCTTCCTACCCTCCAGCAGATCAGCTCTCCTGCCCAACTTGGCGTCACTTGCAAACTGACTGAAGGTATGCGTGATCTCCTCATCCATATTGTCATTTCTGTGAGTGTGGCAAGATTAGGATTTGTGTCAGACTAATAAGCAGATAAAAACAACCAACTAACCAAAACTTATATAATTTAAAAAAATATTCAAATAAATATGAAATCTCTAACTTTGTGAAAGTAGAATTAAAAAAAAAAAGAAAAAAAAAAGTTGGACTGTAACATGTAAAACCCCCAAAACTTTATATATTCATTCAAAAGTCTCAAAATTTCAGACTATTGTTTTTAGTCATCAGCATTTAGAAACCATTTGAAGTAATTCTTCCTTGTTAAGTTTTATAAGTGTTTTATGTGAGATGGAAAAGATCAGAGCTATTAGTTCCTTAAAGCCATTTTATTGTGTGCAATGAAGTAGATGTTATAAATGTGGAAACACACATTGCATACAGTGAAATGAATTAATATTTCTTTGTATAATATTTGAGCATTTTATCAAGGGTATGTATTTCACAAAAAAATCGTTGGCTGTATTTTGCAACTTTGTTTAGCAGATTTTGAAAGTCATGTGAAAAACATTTTATAGGAGAAGCAAAGTATCCAAGAGGAGATAAATTTTGAGACTGAAGCATACAAAACAACAAAAATACTGATTTTGCATAATATTTTCAGTTCTAAATACAGACACTTGAAGAGAAAAAAGAACACATAAAGCATTTAGTTATGCAACTATGAAAAGTGAATCAACATCCTTTTATAAAATCCTTACAAAGTATACATATATTTTTATTATTTTAGTATTTTTATATTATATAATAATAATAATATTAAAATTATAATATTTTTGTTATTTGGGGGTGGAGGGTGGGGAAAAATCAAAACCCAACCCCCTCCCTTGTAAACTGGAAAAAAGATTTATTATTTAATTCCTCATAGTGCAATGTCATTGTACCATGCTTCCATTTTCTACATGACTAAAGAACACGAAGCAGTAAAGAACTGAGCACTTGCATTCCAGATATGTTCTTGTTTTATTAGACACAGCTGGGAAAGCAGCACACAGAGGTTCTATTCAAAGTAAACCTAAAGCATCCGGGAACTGGAAATAGGACTCTCTTGCAAAAAATAAACTGTTAGTCTTGCTAAATTTCCACTTTCCTTTTTGTTTTCACTAAACCTGGAAATTTCACATTCCTGAATACACAGAGAAAAACTTGCAATATGGCAAACATTTCCAAAAGCTGTAGGAATTGACTTTAAACATCAGACCTAAACATTAGCATAAATTCCTGTAAAAGATTTTCTGGGAATTCAAATTGTTCTTAGTCCTACAACTACTTCCTAATTTGGAGGTTTGCCTGGGGAGGGCCCCGACCAGGAATCGAACCCAGATCTCTGCAGTGACAGTGCAGTTCCTTTCCGCTAGACCACCAGGGGCTCCGGGCAGATGGAGCTCATTAGCCCTGTAAGGCAATCCATCTACGTCCTGAGGACCTTGCTGCCACCGTCCAAGAATGCTTGGCCCCAGCAGATGAACCTCAGGATTAAAGGGTGTGCTCAGTTCCGCGCACACTGTGTCTCACCTAAAAAAAAAAAATCCAATGTGCAGGCTGGAAGGTGTGAAAACCTTCCCCGGTTCTTTGTTCGTGAAGAGACTGGTCATTAAATTTGGAGGTTTACAGGCATGATCATTACAAAGTCTCTGTCACTCTGTTGAACTAAATCAGTGCACTTAACCACTCAGAGAAGGGTAATCCCTATGCATATTCACAGTTTTAAACAACATCTGTACTACAGTTGGAGAACAGCCAGAAAGGATGTTCAAGACTCTTTCCATACTCCCTGGCAAAGTCTTCCATTAACTGGAAGAGACAACTCCACAAATATTTTGCATGGCAATTCTCACCAGACACCTTTTCTAGTAAATATTAAGGACTAGATAGAAGGGCTGCCCTGTGACATACAGCTAAATATTTTCATTGTAAGAAATTGGAAGTTAGTCTCATTCTTCTGGGGAGAAAACCCATTCTGCTATTGTATGAGGATGATAAAATTTTCCTCATTCTATTCTTCATGCTAAATTGGAGGAAGCACTCCAATTGTACATTAGCTCTTGCACATATGAAGGGTATGAGACTGTGAGGACCAGCCTTAGGATTATTTTTGCTTCTTGGGTTTGGTTATAAAAATAATATCATAGTATTCTCTACAGCTGAAATGATGACGGAACTCCAGTACAGGAATAACTCGTCGTTTTATCTTAGAGAAATTTCAGAGTCAATGCACACACCATCAACAAGAGACATTAAATAAGGCTTTGTGATTTGCAGATGCAAAATATTTCCAAGAATGTTCTGCAGAGAAAAAAGTAAAATGTGGGAAACAAACTGAATCATTGCCCTTGAGAGGACTGAAGCAGAGATTCCCAAATTTTGCCTGTGCTTCTGGATTTGAATGTACCTGCTTTCACTGACAGTTGAAGTGGAGGTTTTCAATGTTAGAAATATAAGTTGTGTTGCCTGAAGACAAGAATGTAGTGAATGTGTGAATTCTCTGCTTATCTGAAATGTTTCCTTTCACTACAATGGAGCCACTCAATCATACAGTTCAAATGGTATCAAAATCACATTGCAGGCAACAAAGGGAAATCCTCCTTTTCTCTTGCAATATAGATAAAACTGGCAAGGAGTTCTTGAAATAATTCTTCTTCTCTCATTTGGAACAGAAGCCTCAAACGATGTCAAAGGAAGTTTGCATATGGTAAGACAGTAAAAATTAGAGTCAGGATGTCAAACTTGACCTTGAATGAAGGTTTAAGATAGATTTTTGTGGGATTTAGAAATGATCCACTGAAACTTGCTATCAGCTGTGTTACAGATATAAGTATTAGTCGGCTTTCCAACACTTCTAGGTAATGGAAAATCTAAGTAGTCCTCATACCATATTTATAGGAATAGAAATTTAGTGAGGTCGGAATATTACTTCATTTCTTTAGTTTGAAATCACATTCTTAAGTCTTGTACTAAAAATATAAAGTAATATATAAGATATATATAATATATATACATATATATATATTTATATAAAATATATATATGATAATTTATTGTTAAGATTGAGCATACTTGAGTTGGTGCACTGTTCCTTGGGGAGCAAGGAAAGAGACACATAGCACCTAGTATTTCAATATATGTTAGAAATGTTTGTAAATACACCGTGAAATGAAGTAAAAAAACCCATCTGAGTAAAATGAGGTGAACTTGTATTGTTATTGAAAGCTGTGTTTGACCAAAACTGTATTACACACATATTTCTTTCAGCAAGTAGATCTGAGTAGGAATCTATACAAGATTAAATCTAATTTTATTTTTTTAAAATCTCTCTTTATCCTATTTTAAAATTCTATTTTCCTGTATAACCAAATCTCCCTTCCTTGCAATATTTTATGCCTTCAGTTCAATGTTTTTTCTTCACACACCAGGATCTATGCTATCTCCTTTCTTGCCTTTGCTTTCCTGGGCTCAGATCAGTGAGTGTTCATTGCCTTTTTGTGCCAATGTTTTTCACTCTGAACTGTCATTATTTGCTCTTTAATCTAATGTCAACTTGGGCAGTTGCAGATCTTCAAGTTTCAGGAAGATGAGACAGAAAAATCTAAGATTATCCAGCACAGAGATATCATGAACTTAGCAGCTGGGTTTCTGTTTGAATTTCATCAGTTAGAATAATTGATCCCAAAAAACCTTTTTTTTTTTTTGGCTTGGTTTGATTTTTTTTTTGGTATTGATTAGAAATAAAGGAATCAAGACTGCATTTGGGGCAGAACCACAAAAGTACATAACAAAATATTTTATTATTTCTGAGAAATAAGCAGAGTTTTATTTGACCTGATTGAACACTTCATTACCTGTTCATTTTTGGGTTTGGACCACTTCAAGCACAAACACTACAGACATTTAGTTGGTACCAGAGGAGAATTAAGGCTTTTGTCTCCCAATTCTTAAGGTTTCCTAAGTCTGAATTATACTCCTTCAGGGAATTGCATTTAATCTAGCTCAGAAAACAAATAAATGTAAAACTAAATAAAGATTAAGTTTAGTAGAATAATAGAATAAGTTACAAAATCAGACTAGCAAACTGGACTTATACTGCCTGCAAAATGAGAAGTTTGAATTTATTTCAAATGCATTAAATCTTTAACTTTGCCAATGATTTCTTCTCCAGATCCTATTTTCCACTGACTAAATATGATTCAAAATTAGGGGACAGAAATTAAACTAGGGAAGATGTACATTGAGGAAAAGACTCATCTACCCAAATAAGATTAATTCAAGAAAAAATGGATAGCATTTTGAGGGAACTAAATATTGAAATAGGACAGAGTTAGGATGAGCTCAGTAATCTAAGATTAGGCTTCCCCAAAAGTACTTCTTTTAAAGCACTAAGGATATAGAACTTATTTCCAGCTTCAAGTAAGACAAATGTAGAGTATTTATTTGATGTAATTTTTTCCCAGCTGCACTGTTCAGTACTCTGCCTACAGAGCTTAAATATTACTTAGGTTTTTTGAGCTAATGTAAGCAATTAATTCATATCTAGCAATTTATTTGATGAATTTTACTCTCTTCAGTGCATGAATTTACAATGAGCAGCCTAGAATTTTTCTCTAATTTATTCTGTGTTTGAAATTATTATCCAAATAATTTATTTTTATAATTCTTGGTTGGCAAATGGCTTGGAAAAAGATCATTTGAAATTATGTATGTTTAGCCTGTGGTCTAGAAAAAAGTATTTTCTATACAGGTCAATCTTCTTTAGTAGCTAAAGAGCTCTAATTCTTGTAAGGAGAGGGAAAGATGTAGATTAAAATCTCTTTAGGTGGTGCATATTCAGAGATTTCTGTTGGTCTCACTTTTTGCTGAACCTAGTGATTTACCTCAGCCAAACAAAAGAATCTTTGGTATTTTAATAGTAATATAGTTTTAATAGTAATATAATTTCTTTTTGTTGTGAAATAGCTAGGGGAGAGTGGGAATTTTATGGAACCCACAAAGCTGAACTGAAACGTAACACATTATATCTCCAGTAGAACCAGTTCTCAGAAAGTATCCAAAGTATCTCTTGTTCATGCACTTTATGTCATGCTTTCTGAAAACCAGACCACAAAAATTAAATAATTTTATAATGTGTTACTTCTTGCAACTTTTCTTAGAATTGCTTTTAAAAAGGTTATTAAGACTCATGTTTTTATAAAATAATTAAAAATTACATATGGTGCAACCAAGCCCTAAAGCATTTAAAGCACTCAGTTAATATGGCTCCTGATCTAGAAGTGTTGATTTTGTTCCTGTAAAAGATATATGAAAGGTATTTTGGGAATTATATCATAATAATAAAAAGTTAATTATTAAATTTAATTTTTGTATGATGATACTTCATATATATTAACTTGAAAAAGTAAATAAAATGTCATCCTGTGAAAGAAGCAGGGAGATGTTTTTGGTGTCTTCCTGTGGTTTGAACAAAAATATTAAAATTTTTTTACTGCTCTATTTAATCCTTAATCCTCATGCTGTGTTATTCATTAAGGCTACATCAATATCCTTTTTTTTTTTTTTTCAATGGGAAATCATGGAACTCAACTGTACAATCTTTGATAGTTTTCAGTTTCCCTCTCATCACAACTCTGTAGTTAAATCAACATGGTATATCATTCCCCAGTATGTCACAACCCCTTAGAATCTTGAAGATTAATATTAAATATCTTCAACAATTGCTCATACTTTACTTTTTCTGTACTCAAACTCTTGTAAAGCTTTTCCTGATTTGGCTCTGTGTTATAGATGCAGATATTACAATGAGCTGAATTGAATGAGAGGCCATTTTGAACAAAAGGAGTAAAAGAGTCATGTTGTCCTTTCTGATGATTGAAGCATATCTTCATGAAAGACCGAATGGGATATCTGTAGAGTGCTGTCATTCATTTTAGTGTAATAATACAATCACTGCAGAGTATGAGGTCCACAATCAATAGTTTAGCATACACTACTGATGAACTGTTTCTTCCTGCTGCTCTTTATGTCTTAAAGAGCAGCCTTGCCTGTAGAGTTTACTGTGTTCCACTAATACACCAATTAGCTACTGTGACAAGTTTCTCCATTATCAAAAATCAAAGCTTTCCAGAAAGAATAATCTTCTTAACGTTCAAAGTTGGTCAGGGAGGAAGTTGATGAAAGACCCAAGGATAGGTATGCATAATATTAATCTTCATGTAGATCATACACATTAAATAAGGATTGGAATATTATAGTCTCTGGACAGGACAGACAACAATATCTTTTGAAATAAGCTACTGAATGAAAAATATACACTTAACATGTTTAAATGATCAATGCTAAATACTGCTCACTCTGAACTCTTAAAAAAAAAAAAAATTTTTACCTCCCAGAATTTTGGTTGAGGAGGTGGTGTGAGTTATTAAAGGAATTATAAAGTTTGTTAGATGGTCTTACATAATTCTCTTATATAATATTTTTACATGTGGTCACTCCAGATTTTTAAATACTGTTATGCTAAAGCAAGAGAAACAATTTCAGAAGTAGCTGTTCTTGTGTGATGGCTTGATCTTGACTGGCTATCAGAAGCCTGTCCAGTTACTCTCTTACTCCCCCTCCTCAAAGGGACAGTGGAAGAAAATAAGGCTGAAAAGATCATGGGTCAAGAGGAAAACAGAGAGCTCGCTCGCCGGCTATCATCATGGGCAAAACAGACCAACTTGGTAAGAATTATTGTAAGGTATTGTCAATTAAAATTTACTAAGATAGTGAGAAACAAATACTAAAAAACACCCTCCTGCCTTCCCCCAGGTCTTTTTTATGCCAACTGACTTCTTTATTCTCAGATCCCCTACTTCCCTACTCTGAGCAATGCAGAGGGATGGGGAAATGGTGGTGATGGGGGTCAGTCCGTATAATTTCTCTCTACTTCTCATTCCTCACACTTTTTCCCTGCACTAGCCCCTTCCATGGACTGCTGTCCTTCAGGATAACCCTGCTTCAGAGAGGTCACTCCATGTGATGTAGAAAATATCCATCTACTCCAACATGTGGTGCTCCATGAGTTGCATGGAACCTATACTCTGCCTCCTTCTTCGCTGACCTTGGTGTCTTACATTTTTTTCCTCCTTACTTTTCACTGCCCTCTGATGTTTTTACCCTTTCTTAATGTTTTCTCAGAGGCACCATCAGCTTGGCTAATGGGTTAAACCATGTCTCATAGAAGGTCTACTGCAAAGCTGTCTGGATCTGGTCTGTTCATGTCCAACCTTTTTTCTCTTTTCATAGAGACCACGCATGTAGCTCCTTGTACTGCCAACACCTGGGCACAGGCACCCAGTACAGTGTACACAGTCATTCATACTGCCTAATAACCTACACTTGCTCAAACAGGAATACTGTAGAGCTGATGCTATAGTCAAGTAAGATTGGTATGAAACCGCAAAGGCATTACAGAGTACCCGATGAGGGCTTTTCTGACCATCTGCGTTCATGGGTTACTACTTTTACATTGGGAAAAAACCCCTTTCTTCTAACCTCTGTTTGCCAGACTTCCTTAGTTTTGTGATATTTATCTTCTGATACAGAAAAAAGGTGGCTAGCAGGAGCAGAGTATGAAAATCTGCATGACTGTGTGATCACAGTGAAAAAATTGGAATATTCCTAATACAGAGGGCTTGAGCTGAAATTTGATATGTGTCTCAGAGCTGTGCCCACAGTAAAATTAATGGGTTTAGCTACTAACTTATGGTTTTATGGTCTGAAATTTGACCAGGTTTATATATAAATATGTTTGGTTTGAATACTTACATTATGACTTTTATTCATGTAAATTTTGGAGTTGACTGAAAAGAACTGTTACACATGCTGGTTTTTGACTTCATGTGTTCCAAACAGATAACTATTTCTCACATTACCCAAGGAGTGAAATCTGTTTTCGATGAAAATTGAAATAAGTCTCTGGCAGATGGCGCATCTAATGGTGAAATGAAGGAAAACAATTTTTTGGGAAATATGAGTCGGAAGATTTTCCATTGTTAACCTGTCCACAAAACTGGAGAAGAAGCTCTTCTTTACTTGCTTAAGAATTTCCTGCATTTTTGGCATATCCAGGACTGGAAAACATGCTTTGACAGTGATGAGTCAACACTTCTCAACAGTGTCCTCAATTCCCTTATAGAAAGTGGAAGGTCAAGTGCTGTCATTCTTCTTGCATGTCAATTTAAGTCCCTGGACAGTTCGCAGGAATTTCCTTTTCCTCCTCCTTAGATGTTTAAAGCACAAGACTATTTTTCTAAATATGTAGTGCTGGCTCATATGAACACATATAAGGTTTTATTTTGAAAGAAGAAATACTTTCAACTATGCTTGAATGAGAAACTTTACTTGTAGTTTCCAATTGAACAAAATGTGTGATTTATTTCAGATAGTACATCAAGGACTCATTCTTTATACATTCAAGTTCTCATAATTTTTCCTTAGTCCGTCAGAGATTATGATGTCTATATTAATTTTCTATTATTTAATGTTTGTTCACTATATGTTTAAGGCACCCAAAATCTTTTTATTCCATGAGAACCCAAAATAGCACTGTAAAACATTCTGTTACTGTGACAAAGAGAACAGGGTCACCACTTTGGTTTTTATCTTCAGGCTTCCAGCATATTAACAGCCTGTTTTTCCAGTGCCTTGACCTGCTTTACACTTGTCCAAAGTAGGACTAAAAGTGCTGGAGCAAGTAATTGTATAGAGGTGTGTATATTTATTGAAAATGTGAAGCCCATTAAGGGACCTGTTTTGTATCTCTTCCATGTTAAAGGATAACATTTAAACAATTTCTAACTCTGACATTATCAAAATAATTTCTAAACTTTACTAAAGATATTTTATATTTATCATATGAAACTAATACAAACTACTGTTGTTGGTGCACTAACCCATGGATCAGATAATTTACTTGTTCCACCTGAAAAATTTAACTGTGGTTAAAATTGATTTAATTCTACATAAATTCAAAATTACTTCACTTACATCTACTGTAAGGTTTCTACCAGTTTAACTAGATCAGTTTCTAAATCGATTTTGTTGGTTTGGTAGACTCTTTAATGCTCAGATATGTATGTGCAGTAGAAATTTGAGGAAAATAGTATTGATAAATATGTTTTATTTTGAGTTATAATCCAGTTATCTCTATATATTTCTTGTGAATTTCACCCCTGGCTCACATAAGGTGACAAAATGGATATTTGTTCAGATTATAATTATATTTGTGATCCTTTACAATTCCAAGGGAAGGTTTTAAATCTAAAATAAATCACTGAGGCACTCTTAAAGGCAGACCAATGTATAGGATACTAGCTTTTTTAAAGAATTAAATTATATGTGAAATTACAAGTGAAATGAGTCCACAGATGCCTGAAAACAGAAAGTTGCCTAAAAATTCCCCAAGTTTACTAATCAGCTTATCAAAGACACACGTTGCTCCTTGGGGAAAAAAAAAATCAGCTATGCTTCCAATCTGAGTTCAGCACATTGCTAAAGTTTATTTGAAAGTCTTTAGACTAAGTGAGAATGGAAAGGTGAGGCAAAATCTCATGGTGGTCTCAGGACAACTCTGAAGACTCTTCTCATCCCTAGATACAGAATTTTAGTTTGCATTTGCACAGTAGAAAATCCATCCTATCTTTCAAACAGGTCTAAAAGAAGGAGCCTTGAAGTTTGTGGTTGTCATTAAGGCTTGGCTTGATTTACCAGCAATTGACACTTTATATTATGATATATAACATATTATGTTATGGTATTTGGATGAAAACAGTTTTGCAAATGGAATCTTTTGAGTCCTAAGAGAAAACTGATGATAAAATATTGCAGAGTTAATGAGAACCTTCAGAAATCAAAATAGAGTTAGTATATGCTGAAACAGCATGAAAGATACTTGAGAAATATATGCTTTTATAACATGCTTTTCATGTTGTATTGGTTAAATTAATCAAAATCATATCTCTGCATGGCTGAATTGCACCTTCTTTTGTCTGAAATTGCTTGGGATTATTCAAGTTTTTTTTTTCTCATTTCCATGTACGTAAAACAAGGATGGAAAAATAATGGTAGAGACCTATACTATTCACCCCATGCCCTTTCCCAGCTTAATACTTCCTTTGAAACCATTCCCAGCACGGCTGGCTATGCCCTTTAAACAAACTCTGAAAAAGCAGGTAAAGCCTATGCTTCTTCAAGAGCTACTACCCTCCATGCTCCTTTTATTCTGATAAAGACACAAGGTAAACACAAAACAAGGGGGAAACAGTCAGAAAGACGGAGCTTTGCTTTCCCCCTCACAACCTGTAATTTCCAAAATATTTTTCTTTCTTTACCTGGAAAAAATTACCCAGAAATAATAGCTAAATCAAATGTTAGTAGGTCACAGAAACTGTCAGAAGCAAGTCTCTTCTCCCTCAAAATATCTGCTGACCAGTGATTGCTATTGAAGTCTGAAGTGCACATGGTTGGCAGGTTTGAATGCCCTGCTGGTTCACAAGAGCAGAGCAGCAGGTTGAGCAGAAGGAGAGTGTAACTTACATAAAGGCATAAACCAAACAAAACTGCTTGGTCTAATTCTAACATTACATGAACTGAAAACTTTTCTCTTAAAAATATATAATTTAAGTTTCTAGTAGTGCATAGGATACATTGTATTTTAAGAGGTGATAAAACAAGTTCACCATTTCTAAGCACATTATTATTGTTGTTGTTGTTATTATGGTAAAGGATGTGTTTATGAAATATTTTAAAGATTAAGTGCAACCCAGCTTAGACTTGTTCTTTGAACAATAGAGCCAGAAATTTGCATATCTGCAATGGATTTCCGTCCAGCCCCAAAAGGTCTACAAGGTTTATAATATCTAATGGTATTTTGCAAGATAGTTACTCAAAAATCTTTGTCATTTGCAAGGAAATACATATGCACAAAATACACCATATTCTACTATGTATGTTTATGTATGGCAAGTTTTCTACCACCTTTGTGTTAAAGAACTTGATTGTGTAAACATTTTTAGTATTCTGTTTAAAATTTTCAAATTATGTAAGATATGTAAGCTACAATATATTTATTCTTTTTTCACAAAAAGCTTTTTTTTCTTTAAAAAGTTAATTAGTATTATTCTCGAACAAAATGTTACATCCTTCTCTAAACTAAGGTCTCAGAATTAAAATTTGCTATCTATGAAAATCACTCAGCTTTGCTTTTTTATATCACTCTGTTTTTCTGCATCGCTAGTGATGAAGTAGAACAAAGGCAATACTGATGATACTGGCTATTATCATTATATATATAAATTTCATCTGTTTAAAATTTTTGGCTTCTGTCAAGGAAAATAATGTTTTAGGGATTACAGAGCCACACAAATGTGTGTATAGGCAAACCCCCCCACACTTGCATGCTTGCTTGTCCCGTTGTCCCTAAAATCCACTTCAATAAAACCCCGTGCACACTTGTGCACATTATAATTTTTCATATTTCCACACCAACAACAGGGATAAAATTATGATCTTTCCTCCTCAAAAGTCTCCAGTTTTAGTTAAAAATTTGAATTTAGTTGTTGATTGCAGCTTAGCAGAGAGTTACTACTTTCAAGTTATTCACTGAAGAACTAAGGTTTTGTTTCTCCCTCCAAAGGAATGAAATGTCATATACATAAAACATCCATATATGATCTTTCACCTAAGCATAATTAATCCCCTCATAACCTGAAAATACTAACACACTGACATTTTAAAACATGGTTCTTACAGAAGAGCTTCATATATTTAGCTTTTTAGCCTTTTCTATTAATGGGACTACTAAATTTCTGAGCTCCTTGTGTGAAATTGGGCAGTTGTCATATAAACTCCTATGTAAACTAAAGCAAAACAAACAAAAAAATCTTCAGTGTGAGTTATATGCCCAACTAAACTACTCACAATACTTAGATCAAACGCAGAGGAACCTCACATAAACATTACTGAATTAATTAAAGCACTGATTGTTGTAGTTAAGTTTCAGAACAAAAAAATGCATAAAACAAAGTAAAACAGAATGGTTTCAAAATGGAATTGGGGACAGGAGCAGAATTTAATACCTCAGTGTCAAAACGTTTCCATACAAGTTGCAATAACTGGAAGAGGAGTCTTTAAATCTAAGAAATTATTTATTTGAATTTTAAGGAAAACCCCAGCATTTTAAGAAAGATATGTACAATTAAGACTGACTTCTGCTTAGCTCTGATTTCTTATGATGTCTCAGTATAACAGCATCACGATCATTACAGTATCTTCTTCTGTACTCTTATTTGATTTTTAAAAGCATATGTTATTCTCTTATGGAATTAATACAGGTTGTCTTATCTATACTTTATTTCCACAGCACTGTTTTTTTCTTAGAAATGCAGTACTGTGGTGTTGTTTCCCAAACTAATAAGGAGATAAAAGCACTCTAAAATGCAGCTGCTATTCTCTTAGGTGTCCATGAATAAAACTTTTCAAAATATTTTCTATGTTGAAAAAATAAAGTTTCTAAAAATTTTCAACCAATTTCTTTCACATCAATAAAACAAATAGAATATTTTTATATGCATACTACTTAGAGGCTAATCTATATGCATGGAAATCCTCAAGGTCAGTTGATGGCATCAATTTTCTGTAAAAACATTAGGGTGAGTATTTCAGAATTAGCCATGTTCTTGTCTTTAAATGTATTTTCTGAGCTCATAGACATTAAATATTAAAAATACCAATTGTTGGCTTTATTGTAACTTGCTTTTTAGAGATGTTATTTATGAAAAGAATCATAGTAAATTGAACTCTATGAAAAAGTCAACAGATTTTTTAATGGTCAGGCAGCACAGGGACTCTGAACCTTCAGTTTGTTCAAATTTGTGTACTTACTGCTTATTTTTAAATATTAGAAAGGTTTTTGCTGTCCTCAAAATATAAATGGGCAATTTTTAGGAAGACTTGAGTAAGTTCTTCTATAAAATCGGAACACTGAACCTTTTGTTTAATAGGAGAACAGCATAGCGCCACCACTTTTCAGTACAAATCAAAATGTCAAAAAGCTGTACAATATGCAGCATTTTCATCTCAGTAAATGAAATGATATCTTCATCTAGTCTTGTCCTGTTTGTACTTTTTGCTTTTTCAGTAATCTACCCGTTACATACATTATCTAAAAGTTAAATCAGCTGGTTTAGTCTAGAAGCCACATATTCTCATTCCAGGCACATTTTTATTTATAAAATATTTGAAAAAAAAGGGTCACTGGCTAAGGAATACACAGGGAATAACTGTTTAATGTTGGGTGGGTTTGTATACTCTTGCAAAAGCATAGGTTTTCAAAGGAAAAAATTTGTGCAACTTGACTTTGATCTATTCTATAGCCTTGAAACCAGAATACACAGGATTTTTGTGTGTGTGAATATGTGTACTCCAGTGACACACATGGGAAGATTTTAAGCAAATAAAAGTCGATACGTGACTCTTGAGAGAAATACCTGTTTATTTTCCTGCTGCTCTAATTTCTACTACTTTGTCTTTTTCATCATGGTTTTCCGTCCCACAGAGCACAACATCACCCTTAACAGACCACTCAGTTGCTAGATAACAGCATGTGCCAATTTAAAATCAATCAGGTCCATGTCTTACCACGCTCCTGTCCATTCTTCTAAAGCTTCTTATGGGCAAAGGTCTAGCTAAATGATGGCAGCAGCTAGCAGGGAATGAGGAACTAGTTTCTTTAATGATGAAACTGAGACAGTAGTTTAAAACAGACCAAAAAGTTCCCTCTGTGGGTTTGAAACTTAAGAACACCAGCAGTGGATGCAGATCCATTGGCAAATTTGCTGAGCGGGAATGACCTTTTGGCAGCATCCACGAAGGAAGTTCTCTCACAACAGGGACTCTTTTATTAGTAATACATCACTGTCAGAGGGTGAAAATGTTCAAGATGACATTCCTGTAAGCCTCCTTATGTTCACAAAAGACAGCATTAGTCATAGACTGTTCCTCCTTACAGGTGTTCCCACCTTCTCCTTGTGCTGTGGCTATCTGAATTTATTCTTGCAGTCTTCACAGAAGAAATTATACGTAAAATACTGTAATGAGGAGGCAGTCTTGCTGGCCAGACAGACAGGGAATACCTTGCTCAGAGATGCAAAGAGGAAGCTATGTAGAGAAGCAGCAGAAAAAATGAGACTGAATGAAACTGAAGACTGACAGATTTTTGCAAAAAATCCAAAAGAAACAGAATATTCATCCAAGATCTGGGGCATCTACATATGCTTAGCTACTTCATTTCACATCTGCATTTAGATCTGCATTTCCCATAACATTAGCTGTCATAAACTGGATTTTACTCATGCTTTGAAGATTTCACCTTTACCCTGAAGACCTAGCTAGGTTTTGATCGTGTGATGTATTAACCCACTATTTTAACCCTCATTTTTCACTAGCTATCTGTGTCTGTGTGGTGTACATCTGACGTCCTTACAAATAGTAATGCATGATTCCAACTTAGTTGAAAACATGTAAAGTTGTAATTCTTGACATTGACTTGTATGAATTGGGAATAGACTTGCCAGAGGACTACACAGACCTCTTGACTGTAAGGCCAAGTTTATACATATCAGTGCCTGCCCCTCCTCTTTCCCTCATGAGGAAGTTGTAGACTGCAATGAGGTCCACCCTCAGTCTCATCTTCTCCAGGCTGAACAGAACAAGTGACCTGAGACACTATTCATATGACTTCCCTTCACCATCTTTGTTTTCCTCCTTTGGACACTCTCTAATAGTTTAATATCTTCATAATATTGTAGTACCCAAAACTGCACAAAATATTCAAGGAGAGACTGGCCAGCACAGAGCAGAGCGGGACAAACAATTCCCTCCCTCACTCAGTTGGTGATGCTGTACCTGATGCCCTCCAGGACGTGGTTTGCCCTCGTGGCACTGCTGACTCATGTCCAACTTGTCATCAACCAAGACCCTTTCCATGGCACTGCATTCCAGATATTCCAGTTTGTACGTACAGCTGGGATTGCCCCATCCCAGGTGCAGAATCCAGTGGTTTCCCTTGTTGAACTTCGTATGGTAGGTGACTGCCCAAGCCTCTAATTTTATCAAAGTCTCTCCTTTGAGGGAGTCAACAGCTCCTCCTAATTTTGTATCATCTGCAAACTTGCTTAGTATCCCTTTCAGTCTTGTGTCCAAGTCTTTAATGAAGATGTTGAAGAGGCAGCCAGAGGAGTTCCAGCCCTGTAGCCTGGTGTTTCTGGTGCCGTATTAGTAATAAATACCAAGATCCTGAAATTTGTTGGATCAGAAAGAAGAATTTAAAACTATGATTTGTCCTTTCTAAACACGTTGTGGCCACTGGACTATGTGTAATCAACAGAAACACACTGGAACCTCAGGGCTTCTTACTTTGGTGATAATAGAATTTAGGTTTTAAGTAACAGAATAGTCTTTTACCTCTACAATACTTTCACCTGCAAGGCAGAATATGAGTCCAATTGGAACATGATCATCTTATCTCTAGTATTACTTCTCACCTGTTGTAATTTATCTTTGACCTAAGTTTCACCAATCAGCAATTAAATGCTTACATTTTATTTTCCAAATATGTTTCTTTGTAAATGTTTTTTAATGCCTGCTAAAAGAATATGACTTCTATTCCATGTCTGTTTTATTTCTTTTCAGTTAAACACTGGAAAAAAATATTATTCCATGACTAGAGGGCCTTATTTCTGAATGATAATTTTTGTCAAATCAGCAAAATATTACAGAGATAGTGGATCTAATACACTTTAAAATCTTCGTGGAAATCATTCAGTTTCATCAAAATCAACTGTTTCCATACAAATGTTAATCCTATTTAGGGTAGTAACATCTTTAACAATCTTGGCATATTTAAACTCAGTTTAGCTATGGAATTTTATTATTTTTATATTCTCAGGACACTTGATGTGTCAGAGTGCACATTTGCTGTATTTTTTACCTGTCATTTCACAGATGAAAAGTAGTAGTTTGATTACTCATAGCTATTTTTAACACATTTTTTTAACCAAAATGGACAGAGGATATATTTCAAGAGGTGAGAAATGCTATTGGCAACTCCATTATAAAAAGTCATCAACAAAGGACTTTCTCAGGTGTTTATGCACGTACCTTAAAGGCAGACATTGACTCAGATACCTCCAGGGGTAGAAATTGCTGAGGTCAGGAGCAGGTCACCATGCTCAAGGGTATCTGAGGAAGAAAGCTGAACCAGTCTGCCAAGGGTATTGTTAATTACTGAGGAAATAAAATCCTATATTGCTGTTTCTCTCTGCCCTCAGGGAAGGTCGGCGCCAGGGGTGTGTCAGAGATAAATGTCTGTTAAGATGTGCCTGCAGAGGGATTTAGCATGTGGAGGTCGGTCTCAAGCAGGTGATTTTGAGATGAGGTGATTTTTTTTTTTTTTTACCTTTTGAGAAGGCCTTTGGCAGACTGAATGTCTGAAGAGATACTTTGTTTCTCTTTGCTTACTCAGCGTGAATGGTGGATTATTACACAGTTAAGTACAACCATTTTACTCACATTTAAGGACAGTTCACACCAAAGATATGAGTGGGAAAAATGAGTAACTTAAGCTATGTTATTTAAAAAGAAAAAAAATCAGTACTTGAATTATAGAAAACCTGTAATGCACGAGTGGGAAATAAATCAATAAAATATCTTTCCTAACAAAATATGCAGTTCATTACAACTCTGGGTACTATATTGCTTTTCCCTAAATAGAAGGTGGTTCTCTCTGCTTTGTATCAGCATATTTCTATCCTGCAATAAATTGTGTCTATAAATTATTCATATTTGTCAAGAGAGAAATGTGCATTGGAAGCAAGCTATGTATGTGTGTATGTAGAAGGGAATATACATATATTTGTACTGCTAAAGTAAAAGAGGGGCAGCAGGTGACAAAATGGATATGTAAGATAAGTTTTCTGCATAAATAGTCAATGGAAAAAGGAATAAGAGAAATAATAAAAACATATTTTAAATACAAGTTAACTATAGTTTCATAATGACTGTTCTCAGTGTACACATAATTATGAAATTCTTAGTCTGTTGACTCTTAG
Source organism: Empidonax traillii (assembly GCF_003031625.1). Lineage (NCBI taxonomy): Eukaryota > Metazoa > Chordata > Aves > Passeriformes > Tyrannidae > Empidonax > Empidonax traillii. The sequence goes on from NW_020955532.1 coordinate 989,510, forward strand.
AAACATGTTAATGATTTTTTTTTTTTTTTTTCAGAAAACTCTTAGGAGGTAATAATAAAACAGGGCTTTTAGTAGAGAACTAACAGTAAAGACAAATATACATGTAGTAGTTCACTTCTCACGTAAAATTGCTTGGTTATTTCTAGTCTGCAGAAATATCAGGTAGAAAATTATACATGTTAGGCAGATTTTTTGGTAGAACTCCAAAAGTTACAGAAAGGGCAAGTAAAAATATTGTATATGAAGTAATATAGTTTCTAACTGCATGTCTAGGCATGCAACAAATCAAACAATACTATTGTTGACTTGCCTCTGAGCTATATTCTCGAGAAATACAACACTCGATGTATGATGACCAATATTTCTATGCACAATCAGTCATATTCCACAAGGAATACATAGTATTTGATGTAAAATCAGATATGTTATTCTTCATAGTGAATGAATTTTTGCTTATCTCCACTAACTGTTTCACTGAAGTAAAATGTCTCTGAAATTGTAAATACTTTAAACATTGCTCTTCAAATGTATCTCACTATAGGTTTTCTTTTCTCTTATTCTGTCTTCTTTAGAAACCAATAGTTAAACATTCAACAACTAACATGCTTGCTATTTTAGCTAAGAAAAAAAATATTAACTTTAAAAGCCTATAAGTTTTGATCTATAACTCATATACTACTAATAATATATATTTTTCTTTTCATAATGAAAATTATGTGGCAATTTTATTTCAATAGCAGATAGTGTTGAGTCCATAGTGGAACATATGAACAATTTTTCTCTTGCACTGTCATAATTGCTGAAAATACAGTGCTTTAATGCCAATTTTTAAAATTTCTATCAGCAAGTAACATCCTGATTGGAGAACTGGTTTTAAGGGGAATGGGTCAAATAATCTATTGGAACATGCACATACACACAAGCCCACACACACACACTATATCTTTTTATTTGTATTGAAACAGTTTTTTTGGCACTGATGTTGTTTACAATTTTTGTAACTATTATTTTTGTGCAATTTGGAGCTTGTCTACAAATTGAGGATAATTTCTTGCACAGCAAGAAAAACTTATGGCTCTTGTGTACTACAAATATTGTTATAAAAATAAATGCAGTGAATACATCAAAGAGATTCTACTTGTTTTTCTTCAAAAAGAAGGAATAAAGTATTGAAATCAGAAAAAAACAACAGATTTACCAGGTGAATTTAAATGTTAATAATTAAGAATGACTTTCCTACTGATTGTTGGAGAATCACTACAATAAAAGTGTAGAAAGTCATCATCTATCGTAAAAGACTCTTTCATGAAGTTTACATTTTGATCGAGAGTAATAGGCAGAATTTCAGTTACAACAATTTAGATTATTCCAATATCATTCTCAATGAAACAATAAGTTCCCATAAACTGATTTTGAAGATAGCCATTTCTTTATTCTTAATATTACACTTGCAATAGAAAAGGAAGAGTGAAAGAGACTGCAAATGATATGCCAATGACAGACTTGAATTTCTTTTTAATATTTTTGAAATAATGAAAGGTCTACTCCTTGGTGCCACCCTGCTGCCTTGGTGTAGTAGAACCTGCAGAACAATGGAAATAACAGCTTTTGCTGAAAATAAAATGTTTATGGACAAAACTCCATTTAAACTTTCACAGAGTTTTTAGGTTATGATTCTGCAAATTACTGTGTGTTGGGTTTTTTTTTTTCCTTTATACCATGTATGCTCTCTGTTTTGGATGAAGTACATATACATTAGTACTGATCCTGTCAATAAAATTTTTATCAAAATATTTCTTGGAATAACATGTCTGTATCACTCAATCAGCTTTTTAACTAGTCAAAACAGCATTCAATTTTGACACGTGATTAAGTGATAAGCCTTGTTACCCTTATTTAGACAAATTTAATAAATTTATTTTTTGTTATTTGCTTTCTATTGTTTGTAATTCTTCTGCACTAGCACGGGAATGTAATTTTATAAGAATTTGACCAGAGTTTTCCAAGAAATAAACTGACAATTTTGATTCCTAATCTTACATTCAATTTAAATCTCCCATAATTTTACAGTTTTGTATAAGAAAAGGTTCAAAGAAAATAAAAATATTTAGAAGTTATGTAATTAACATGTTAGTTACATTTCAAGTTTTACATGAGTGACTCTTAAGCATCTTCATCCTTTACATATCTCCAGAGGGTTCAACAGTGTTACTTAAACAAGAAGACAGTAGCATAAAAAACACTGAATACTTTGTTTGAAATACTGTTTCCAAACTAAATTTTTTTGAGTTGTGATTTGACTTCACTGGGGAAAAGATTTCACATTGGCAATTTTTAGTTTTTTGGTCTCAGAGGTTAGGAATCCTTCTTTAGTGGTAAGATAAAACTGTTTGCATGGAGATTCAATAGGTCTGAGCTTTAACTACAGGTAAGATAGGTGTAGCATAAAGATTGATGCTTATTTCTAGACATCAGTGTAATGTAGTCTGCTCCTGAAAATTTTGTGTTTTAATTATTGCTTTCATTTGTATTACATTTGTTGTTTTTTAATTATTCAAATAAAGTTCCTTTTGTTTTAGTATGCCACTCCATTTCCAGTGCATGAGCTGTAAATTTCAGATTCACAAATTACAAAGTTCACTAGTTTTGGATTTGTCTTATTATTAAGGCTTCATTTATTTACGGCAGAAAACACTACACCTAACACATGTCAAAGGAAATCTGAGCTGAACCTGCAAGATAAAAGGCAGGATTCTCTTTTTACTATTCTATTCAAAAAAACCCTATAACATAGATAAATTTATGACATGTAATTCAAGAGGTGTTACTGCAACTTCAGAACTTGATTTGACTCTGTACCTTTCTCGTGCACATGCATATAATTAGAAAACTAAGAAAGGATGGACAACTTAAAATTCATGATATGAAATACAACCTCTATGCACTGACAACAAGCAATTAAAAACCCTGCAACCTTCAATTTGCTGGTGATCATATGCATCTCCAGAGACCAGCACAAGTTGAAGTCTACACAGTGAATGTATTCTGACTGCAGATCACTTGCCAATATCTTGATACTACCTTTACTACAAAGTTTTAACTACCTTTTCTTTTAAGTGGCACAGAGAGACTGCACAATGTTTTGATCATTGAATATGCCCACCTGACCTGAGAATAGCATAATCACTGTAGGAATCACACCTAATTTCTGAGGTCTTGGCCCTCAGTGACTGATTTGTGATTATCATGTAGATCTAGGGTGAGTACAAGCATATTTTTCTATGTATCTAGTCTATATAAAAAAACATACTAGTGGGTATGATTTCGTATTAATAAGGAAATACTTTTTTCCCAATTTACCTTAATTCTACTGTGTTATTACATTCTGTATCTGTGCCCAGGTGTTGGCCACAGGGGCCGCAGGAGGGTTCTGTGAGGAGGGGCAGGGATGTTTCAGGCTGGACACAGCTCAGCTGAGCTCCAATCAACTCCCTGCAGGGCACAGCTGAGCCTCTCAGTCAGAATGGAAGTGCTTTGGGAAAACAGCTAAGGAAAGGCAAAATGTCCTTTCAAAACAGTTATGAATCATAACCTCTTTTCCCATCAGTCTTGCAGAGCTCAGGGACAGGGAGGAGGTAGAGGAGATAAGAAAGAAGTGAAAGTTGAGCCTGTGTGGAGGTGTTTTAGATCGTAGCGCTGCAATTGTGTGCAGACCTGTAGTTCCTCCTTTTGTTCCCCATACTGTATGCATTAGTGCACAGGGACAGAGAGGGGCACTTGCTCATGCTAATTTCCCAGAAAAAGTGTGAAAGCTTCTCCTTTAGTGCTGTCCTCTTGAGTCTCCCTTATTTGTGTGAGTACATTTGGGATTCGCACTTTTCTGCTCTGTTTTGTTGATTAAGTCTGCCTGATCCACATCAACCTGCAGCCTGTGCTTGCCAACCTGGTTCACCATTTTCCCACTTGACTGAAGGCTGACATCTCTGTTCACTCTAGTTTCTAGTTTAAAACTCCTCATCAGGTTGGTGAGCAAGCTGGCAAGGATGCTTTTGCCCTGTTTGGACAGGCAGATTTCATCCCTGCTTAGCAGTCTTCAGTCTTTGAAGAGGGTCTCATAGTCAAAAAGCAAATTGTTTTTTTCTACATGCTTTTACTTAGTGCATAACTTTACTTAGTGCATAACTTGTAGTAAAAGGTAAAGCATCTACAAAATAATTATCCTAACTGGTTTTCTCTTCCAGCTGAGAGAATCTGCACCAATGGGTAGAATGTTTTCTTCTCTTGTTTTTTGTTTATCCTCTTCCTTTTTCTTGTTCTCTTCCTTTTTGCTTGTCCCAAAAGAGAAGACAATCATCCTCATTATTTAACACTATCTAGAAACACTATTTGATGTGTCTAGACTCTAAACCCTAGTAAAGGGATTTAGTATCTGAAAGGAAGTTTTTCTAGGGGCATCACTGTATGCAGCTTGACAAAAACGCTTATTAAAATGCATAGAGGCTGTTTGGGATTTTCACACCACTTCACCGTGTTTTTACTGTACTTGACTACCCTCATTTTCCTCTTATGTAGCATAACCTGTTTAACAAATCCACACATAATCACCAAGTAGTCAGAGACTCCTAACATCAGTGGCGGAGCTGATTCAGCATGTCACATTGCTGAACCTACTAAATCACTGAGCTGTGCAACAGAGAGATTAAATCTTCCTCAACACTTTCGATTGTGTGTCCTTTCAGTGACAGCCACTAAGAAGGGGCCAAGGATCCCACTGTGACAGATGTAACAGAGAGCAACATCTCTGACATGAGGACTCAGGAGAAGACAAGATGACAGAGAAGACAAAGACTGAGGTCAGATCTAAATCTATTAAATTCCATTAGTCACAGCTTTCTTCACTTCTTTCTTACCTTGAGGGCTGAGGTGTCCACCTTCCTGTGGTTGGCAGGAAAACTGCAGGCTGTTTGTGTAAGTCAGTTAATCTATTTGAGTTCCTTAGATCTGTGTAAAAAATGAAGATGTATACGATGATTGAAATGATTATGAAGGAACTTTAATTTTAGTAATAATGTCACATGCATAGATAAAACAATTCACAGCAATGTTAACAGATTAATTAAAGATACAGACTTTAGAAACAAGACATAAACCTAAGAAATAGACATTAGCCCCTCAGAAAAATATAGACTAGCTACTTCTTAAGAACAAAAACATCTACCAGTAGTTTGTTTCATTGGTCAATCATATTTTAATTACTTCAATTTATATCAAATTATGTTCCCTGTGGTAAGAAACTGTGAGAAGGAGACAACACAAGAAATCTTAATATAGGAAAATGATAATCAAGATAAACAATAAAATGTAAATAGTAAAGATTAACATAACAGGACGCTTCTTAGTAGTCACCACCTAATATACATGGTTCAGGTGAGCAGCACTCCTCCATTTACTTCTGAAGATTGTTTTGAGACTTAACAATATGTCTTCCAGAAAAATCTTGTGGTGCACAGTAGCAGTATCCTTACTCCATGGACATCGAATCCTGAACACATCTGAGCCCTGCAGATCTCTGGGTTATTTTTCTCCAGAAGTATGTCATCTGAGAAAAATATTCAAGCAAGCAGCATTTCAAACACAGTCACCACTTAGTCTTTCCATCTGTAGCTTTCTATTTCCTTTTAGTCTTTAAAAAAATTCTAAAGAACCTTATTTTGAGTTGTGTTTCCTGTTTTAAAATTTGTCTCATTTTAATTAGACACAAGACTTTTGCTGAGGATGAGTTATGAGGAAGACCCAAACTCCTCCCTCTAAGCAATTGTAAATCCAAAATTAAGAGGTTCCAACTGAGAAAAATGTGGAAAAAGGGAAAATAACAGCCCTTTATTAAAAGTTAGGTGTGTATTGGCAGAACAACAAAAGAACACAAATAAAACAACCAAACAATTATCTTATACGTGAAAATAATCCCCTTCAAAACTGACCACAAAACTGAAAAACAAAACAAAACAAAAGTAAACAGTTCAGTTTTCACCCTTTGGTGCAATTCTAACCACAGTCAGCAGGGGGTGCTCTTGGATCACTGGAGATGCAGAGCTTGCAGAGGTCTGTACCAGCCATAAAGGGGTGCTGTTGGATCACTGGTGGCCACCATATGAGGGGGGTACCAAGGTGTGCTGGAGAAGCCAATAATGGAGATCTTCCCTCCCTCTCACCAGGAAAGGGCACAGAGGAGGGAAAAAAAGAAAAAGGTCCTTCCCAGCAGGAACTCACTCTGTCCTGCTGGCTGAGTCGCGTGGTATGGCTTTCCCCTCTCCTTTGATGTGCACAAAAGCTGCTGCCAAAGAAAACAGAGGAGGAGAGGTATCCC